>NW_010167361.1:0-21475 GCF_000695765.1 Mesitornis unicolor
ACCTGCAGTGCTGCATCCAGCTTTGGAGTCCTCAACATAAAAAGGACATCGAAGTGCTGGAGCAGGTCTAGAGGAGGGCCACAAAGATGATCAAAGGGCTGGAGCACCTCTCCTACAAGGACAGGCTGAGAGAGTTGGGGTTGTTCAGCCTGGAGAAGAGAAGGCTCCAGGGGGACCTTACAGCGACCTTCCAGTACCTGAAAGGCGCCTATAAGAAAGATGGGGAGGAGCTGTTCACTAGGGCATGTAGCAAATAGGACAAGGGGTAATGGTTTTAAACTAGAAAAGGGTAGGTTTAGGCTGGATATGAGGAAAAAGTTCTTCAATATGAGGGTGGTGGATCACTGGCACAGGTTGCCCAGAGAGGTGGTGGAGGCCCCATCCCTGGGGACATTCAAGGTCAGACTTGATGGGGCTCTGAGCAACCTGGTGTGGTGACATTGTTCCTGCTCACTGCAGGGAGATGGGACTTGGATGGTCTTTAAAGGTCCCTTCCAACCAACACAGTCTATGATTCAGTCAACCTTTGGAGAAGATTCTCTAAGTATGTGAACTCTCAAGTTTCACAAGATCCCTAACCACATGGGGACAAGAAAATTGTGTTTCTTCTCAGACGTACCCCTAACGTGTACAAGCTCGTGGAGTGGAAATGGCTACATTGTCCAGGTGCAAAGCAAAGACAGGGAAATAGATAGGAAGGTAGCCCAGAGATTAAAAAGCGGTAAAGGAAGCAAGAAGCAACAATCCAAGATGTACTATGCAAATCTGAAAAGTGTATTTGAGAAAGCGTATCTCACTTCTCATATTAGTGTTGAAACAAGCTGGATGCACCCTCTAAAAACTTCTTGTCATCATACTGATGCTATTTTGCATCACAAAGGCAGATTATTCATGCCTGGTCTATGTCAAAAAGCATGATTACACCAGGAACATAATCTTTCTTTTTTAAAGCTAACACAGTTAGATCAGCAGTGGGTACAGGTAACATAGCTTAAGTGTGACTAAGAGCAGCAGTTGAGCTCGGTATCTCTTGCACGAGAACAGATATAATTCCAGAAACATGGCTACACTGATGTAATTGTATCCACCATGGAGGTATTTTACTGTCTTACACTGGAAGAGAATTAAAGCAGCACAATTCTGATGCCTCCGGGACAGGTCGTGCAGGTAAGGGAGAAGGAGGAGCAGTAACTGAGGGTTGGGGAGGCACACACTGACACTCAAGCTTAACTGGTATCTTCTGTAGTATCAGCAGCCCTTTAAAATCCACAGAAAAGCTGGCAAAAAATTTAGTCGTCTTTAAAACGCCTCCGGTGGTGTGACCTCATCCAGCTGCCACCAACTGCTTCTGAACTGAAGAATTCTTACCACCAAATAGCTTTTCATTTCCAGGTATGGAAAACGCATCCAGAGGAGATTTATAGAAACAAATTTAATTGTCTATGCCAAGCTATTGCTATCATATGTCTCAGAGGTGCATACGAGCAGAGGTGGCATCAGAAATCTGGCATTTCCAGCACCACAGAGTAGAAATGAGCACAGCAAGAACTGCAAAACAGATTGCAATTTCTACTGATAAACCAGGGCTTTGGGTTTTCACAGGTCTCCTCCCTGCACTTACTGACCAGAGCAGATGCTTTGACAAGTCCCTAGCACAGTGCAGCGAGACTGGCAGGATCCAACACCTTTAAGACAAACTGGAAAATGTATCTTTTTTATTATTATTACCCTGTAGATCTCTGGCACGTGAGACGTGACTCAGCTGCCACCCAGGACAGCCGTGCTCCCAGCCCCGTCCTGTCGTTGATTGCACACCAGCACGTGCGCTTGTTCAGCAGCCTCGCTGAGCTTGTGGCATACAGGTCTTGGCCATTCGATGCACAGAGTAGCTTAAACTTCTTGTCAGCAGCCATCGTCAGAACATCTCTGTATTTCATTCCCTACCCCTCGCCCACAAGCTTCATTTTCCCCCCATTTCCTTGCAACAAGTTAGTATCACCACTTTTCTCACACCTGCTTTCACATAGCCCCCCATTAACGGCTGGTGGGAGGTGCAATGAAAAGCAGTGAAGAAATATTTGGCTATTACAGAATCACAGAACGTTAGGGATTGGAAGGGACCTCCAAAGCTCATCCAGTCCAATCCCCCTGCCGGAGCAGGAACACCCAGATGAGGTTACACAGGAAGGCGTCCAGGCGGGTTTTGAATGTCTCCAGAGAAGGAGACTCCACAACCTCTCTGGGCAGCCTGGTCCAGTGCTCTGTCACCCTCACTGAGAAGAAGTTTCTTCTCAAATTTCAGTGGAACCTCCTGTGTTCCAGTTTGTGTCCGTTACCCCTTGTCTTATCATTGTTTCTTAACGCCAGAGTCAGCAGAACTGCAGGGATATTCAGGGGACAGCTTTTTAATTTTTCTAGGAACACACAATGGGGTCAATCTCTCAAGATGAGTCAGGAACCGAAAAACTTAAAGACAACGCACAAGATTCCCCCCGTGATTCCACTGATGGAAATGGTGCGACTTTCCTGAGAGGCCTAACCATGTAATTGACTCAAAGCTCAGAAAATAACTCACCACAGCTGCACAAGAAAACAGCACACAGTCTGTTAAAACCTGCCTCAACAAGAAGAGAGATGAGAGAATATTATTGCTTACATATCCGCAAGGAGAGATCAGTCCTCCTGGTCTGAAGGAGCTGTGACACAAGACACAACCAAAAAGCACATCTGGGGAGAAAAATGAAAATGCAGAAAAGCTGAGACATTTTATGAATTCCTCTTAAGTTGCTGGGATATTCTGAATAAAAAAAATAATTCTAAGATGTAAAGATTGCTTGTGTATTCTAGTGAAATATCCACACTTTTCTACCTGCAACTGCTGTTTCCATATTGGGTTTTAATTCACAATTAGTCAACACACAGGAGAAAAAAGCAGCGCAAACCCATAACAACATTCCTTGTTGTTTTCAACTCTTCCCCCTCACTTTCCGAACTGTCATTCCATCACAAAACCAGTTACTCCCCAGCCCTGACCCAGAGGCAGCTGCTTTGGGTGAGGCATCCAGTGCATTCCCTGCTTTCCATTGTCACGGGAGCCCTCGGAGAATCAAAAGCTGCACATTACAGAGTGGGGCTTCCAGGAAAACATCCCCATAGTTGGCTTGACTGACAAAGGTGAGCTTCCTGCAAATGACGGCCTCAATGTTTTGCATTTTAGCTCTCAGGCATACTATATACTGCAGTGGGAACACCGCATCAGGTTATAGATTTAACCTCAGGAAGGGCAAAAAGCACCCAAACCCATAGGTGTTTCCAGCCTGTGACTTTTGATCAGTCAGGTCTCTTGGCTGTTGTACATTGGTGTAATTCCATTGGTTTCAAAGCCGACCTCTTCCAGTTAAGAGTGTGACCATATGATCTGAGAATGATGACTCCCCGCTACCTGCTAAATTTCTGTATTTCTACCTATAAATATACTGAAAATAGCAGTGTTGTCCACTTGTTAAGGTACTGAGAATGGACTGGTATTTGCCAGCATGCCATAACAAGAGCTCACAAACCAGCATCTCCCCTTCCATTACCCACTGCCAGGCTACCAGGTACCTGCCACGTCAGGCTTCCTCCCTGCTTCGTCTGCTGACCTGTGCCGAACCACCACTGCTGCTCAGCACCGCTTCTTCCCTCGTTCCATGACACATCCCTCACTGATGACTGTCCCAAAGAGACCCAGACTCTATTTCTCAACCTCATGAGGTTCATTCCCAAAATGTACTCCAACCCTGGGGTTGGTAAGACCCCCGGGGCTTACCTGTGTACACAGGCTTGGGGATCACTGAGCCCTTGATTTCCAGACCAAGGCAGATGATGTGAGAAGGGTGGCAGTTTTGGTGATGAGAACACCCCTCAGCCCATGCACGGATACCTGCCATCAATACTTTTCCCCTTTACACTTAGCTGGTAATCAATCTCTTATTTAAGACTTCTACATCTTACACCCTGAACTTGTTCTTTGGTGTACCCACCACACTTTATTTTACAAGAACGTACTGATTTGCATGGCATCTTTGTCAAAACCTGCCCTGCGTGCTACCTGAGCCGTGCAGCACGCGCTCTGCGGGAACACTTTGCCTCTTGGAGGGAGCTGCTTTTCACCTCTCACCCACAGCAACAGCTCCATATAAACATCAGGTCCTTCATTTTAGGAGATTTAGAAGCAAGTTACATCATAATCTTATTGCTGCATAAAGGTTATACAGTAGGAAGGACAGGACTGAACCAGATCTCAAGAAATAAGCAATATTTAAAGAAAAAAATAAAATAAAAACAATCCAGACCACTGAGTGGTGTTTTATTTTTTTCTACATCCTTGTTGAAATAATTTACTGAGTTATTTTAAAACAGTTCACAAAGGATTATAAAATCCATTATTATGTCTATTGAAACCACTCCTATAGATGCAGAATTTCAGAAAGACGAGATAATTGTATAACTGCAAGCATAATTGCAAGACAAAGTAACCAGGTCAAAGTTACTGTGCTTGAAAGCACACATTAGAGGGGTCACAGGAAGGAATTACACCCTGTGTACAGCTTTGCAAACCTGGCTACACTTATTTCTCTGAGACAGAAGAGACTGGCCTCTGTGGGAGAACAGATGAGAGCTTGCTGATCCCACACACTCTTTTCAGTCAACTAACCACTAAATCCCATGGGGTTTAGGAGGCAACACTCAGGAAGGACAAGAGATCTCCAGCTGGCGAGCTCCTTTGTTAATGAAAAGCTGAATTATGGAAATACATTTAATTTTAATTTTTTATTTTATTTTTTTTAGTAAGCTGCTGTAAGCCATCCCACTAAGGGTTGGTAGATATCATCTAAGGTTTTCTTTAAACTTCTTTAAAGTATATCCCGTGGAGGTCTCCTGCTCCCTGCAATGTTGTGCTGGTGGCTGTGGTCACGCTGACTCTGCTCTGTGCTTGGGAATGGTGAAATAACAAGTACAAATGAAGAGCCTTGGCCACACAGATGTCCCTGGGGCTGGGACTCAGCACTGGAGAAGTCTCCTGCTCCTTGCATGTGGGGGACTACAGTCACATCCAGGAGCAGCACGCTTATTTTTTAATACACTTTTATATTAAAATGTGTATATATGTATAATACACATGCTTCCACATAATTTGCCTTTTTTTGTCCCCAGCTGTAACTATGACCTTATACAACCCTTGGCTGAGAATGTTTTGGTCAGGACACAAGATTTTTGTGAATACTTTTAAGGCTTCAAACAGACATGATGCTTTGTCAAAGATGTCTGTCTCGGACAAACACCTGCACAAGAAATTACCTTAACACAGATAGTAAGTGCCAGAGATGACCGTGAGCCAAAGCACGGGTCTACCTGCAGACTCGCCAGCCCAGCCAGCCTGCCTGGCATGGGGGCTGTGAGGCAGCTCTGACTCTTGCAAGGTTACCTAAACCTAAAGGATGTCAGGAATAGCCACCGCAGCTGTGTAGCAGCTTTATCTACCCCGCTGTGCTAAAACAGCTTTGAAAATGGTAAAGGCTTTCCATGAAAGGCTAAAACAGCCTTTCAAAAGCAAAATCACGTAACAATTGGGCATGTTGTATAGAACAAAATTATTTACTTCGTATCATTCAGGTATGTGAGAGATTAACCTCATCCCAACTGATACTATTTATCATCAACAAAACCTCAGACCTACCATTACAAAGTTACCATTTTCAGTTGGGCTGTTTCCTTCCCCTCTCCCTCCACCGAGACAGCGTCTTTCCCTTTTTCAGCGTTTCCTCCAGTCGCAGTGACAGGAGGAGGTGGCGCTTGGTACAGAGCAGGAGCCAGCTCTGCCCAGCTGCTCCCAGCAGTGGCTCTCTGCCCTGCCAAGTCAAATTAGGAGAAAACTGTCATCGGCGCTGAGTGCCAGGGGCTCGGGACCACCCCTCGGCACTGCCGCCCGTGCAGCTCGCAGGAACCTGAGCTCAGAGGCAGCTGATGCACACCACAAAACATGTATTTACGAACTTCAGTGCTTCAGCAGTATTCTGGCAAAAGCCTCTCTTTTTCCAGTCCAGTCAGTGGTTGTAACACTGATGTCCAACCAACGGCCTCTTGTCTCCCTTGCTTCCTAGGATGTTCTCCCAGGATGCCCGGCGTGTTGCACGCCACCCAGGGCTATAACGCAATAGCTCCAAGCCATCATAAACCATCAGCACGCACTCCTTTTCTCTGCACTTTATGAACCCGCTCAAAGGAAACAGAAGGGTCTCAAAGATGGTTTCCAACCTTGCCATCAGAAGACACAACCTCACCTTCAAATCTCTTTTACAGGGGAATGAAAAAAGGCCAACACTGTGCATGCCTACACCAATGCTCTTCAGTAAGATGCACACAGAATAAAGATAAATAGATAAATTAAACCAAGCAGAAAACACCACAAAAATAGGTTTCCCTACCTATCTCTATAATGTTATGTAGACAGATTAATGGTTGTATAATATTATATAGACAGATAAAAGTATTACAATCTGAGCTCTCCAAGGTCAGCCCTCTTGGGCACCTACAGGTGCTTTTATTGCAGCCAGGGCCAGATTTGCTCAGCGTGTGTGGGAGCAGCACTTACTGCTTTGTTTCAGAGGACAGGGACTGGGCGTTCACATGTGGACTGGAGGTTGCCCATAACCACATCTCAAGCAAGGCAATCAGTTAACATCATTAAGGCAGACAGCAATGTTTTATGGCAGTATGTTTCAGGAACAGAAGCGCGCGTTTTTAAACACCTCCTGGGCAGAAGGAAAACACGCTTTCAGCCCTGACAAAAGGTAAGTCCTGCAAGACATCAGGCTGCTTCACAGCCAGATCCCAGTTACTGAGGTGCCTTCCGATACCTCCGCCGTGGGAGGATCCCTCGCGCTTACCACGTGGCTCAGCCGCCACAGCCCCAGTGCAGCGCTCACCTGCCGGGCCTTCACTTACACACACAGAAAGCACTGCTTAGGGAGGACTTCTCCTAACTGTTGTTTGTCGAGTGATCTGCATTAATTTAATGTAATAATCCACTCTGCTTCACATTTGACCACACAATATAATGCAGTACCATGATGGGCATAAAGTATGAGCGTATCAGTCACTGTAGTAAATAACAATAATATTAAGTTAAAGTTTTAAATGCCCAGATGCCTTTTTTTTTTTAAGAGATGCTATTTCAACAGTTTTACACTATCTTTTAGAAACATCATTAAAAGACAATTTCACTTTTTTCTTGCCAATTTGGAACTTCAAAGAGAATATAAGAGCAGCAGTGAAATAAAGATTTTGATATCAGTAAGAGTTTTGCCTTCATGGATGTATAATTTCAACTGCCAGACTTTTGGAACATTTATGATACAAAACACAGTCAGTCAGTAAGAATCGTGTCCCTCAAGACATCTACTAATTTGTTTTATTGCCTTTTTATTTTTTGTCCCCTTTCATCTTCTGAAGTATAATCATAGTTTAGTGGCTTTGTCTGCAAGGAATCCAGCAACAAAGCTTCTACTGTAACGATGTACAACAAATGAATCACAATTCCTTAATCGCCCTGTTCCCTTTACTGTTGCCTCATTTGAATTCATAGGTTCCCTGAAAAAAAATTCAATTATATTTGCAATTTCTTAACAAAAATTACACAGATAAAGAAGTGAAAGCATAATGGTCCCTACAGTTTCTGAAAAATAAAGCAAAAATTAAAAATAATCATAAGTTACTGCAAAAATAGAGATTATGTTTTGAGATATCAAAGCTCTGCATCCTCAGAGGATGAAGAAACAGCACTGAAGAACTATGCTTTTTTCTGCCACGTGATGCTACCCGGTGCACAGAAGTAATTGTTCCCACTGGAGTGAAACCAAAGGTGCCATTACAAAAGAATCATGAGATGAGGTTGGAATGAAGGTAGGGTTTTTAAATTCCCACTGAAGACTTGATAATGGCTAACGACAGACTCGACAGCGAGAGGAATCAGCACCCTGGACGCAGAACTGCCGCACAAGCAGCCAGACACACACGGCTGCAGGGCCTCAAGAGCCATCTTCAAAGTAATTTCTTAGTATTTGCATGGGAGGAAACACTCATACAGGCGTTGTTGTTGTTGTTGTTATTGTCTCTTTCTCTCACGATGACGAGAACAGTAATGAAATTCCACAGTGCTCTATCTCAGAAACTGCCTTTTCTGTTGAAGGACACATTCTCGCCTGAGAGCTTTGATCTTCCTTGTGAATCTTTTTGGTTCAGAGCATGGCCCACACCTCCTTTTCTTCAGTATTCTCATCACATGCTGAGATGAAAGACCAGCTTCTGTCATACCCTTTCTGTAAGCCTCAAGAGACAGCTTTTAAGCATTCTAATGGATCTGCTATGTCAGAGACTTCGAGGAGTGAGCAGAGATCCAGCCCATCCCAAAGCAAAATCACTGAAAAGCAGGGGTTGAGCAGGCTTGACACAACCCGCAAAGCCTGCCCAAGGTGTGGGAAGTGAGAGCCTGGGTCTAGAGCACAAGCAAATGCCACAGAGCTGACTCCCTCAATCCACTCACAAGGTAAAATGAGAGAACCTGGCACGTACTCCAAATCTTACTTCGAGATAATCGCCTTCAAGCAGTGCATTTTCATATTTTGTGTTTCCAGTCCACGTCCCCAGAAGTAATTTGCACATAAAAACTGGGCAAACAGATGTCGTTTCATGGGATCAGAGCACATGAATGCTGTTTGTGCATATAAATTACATTTTTCCATCCCAAGAAAATTGATACACTAGAAAGAAATTAATTTATCTCTAGGCAAGTCAAGAGACATCAAGAATTATTATCAAGAATTGGGGGATTGGACTGGATGATCTTTTGAGGTCCCTTCCAATCCCTAACGTTCTGTGATTCTGTAATTAATGTTTAATCATGCAACTAACTTTAAAAACAAGGGAATCTTACCAAATTTAGTACACTGACAAGAATTCGTACCTGAATTAGGACCACTGTACTGCTAATATTCAATGACTACATTGAGACCACTTGAAAATTTGGCTAAGGAGCTGAGGCCGTACCCTGATCTTACTGATGCTTTTGAAAACCCACTGACACCCAAGGAGTCAGTCTAGATTTTCATGCAAGGAATGGTAACTTTGACGCATACTTGTGTCAGCTTTGTTGGAAGGTATGCCCTGGAGAGAGCATCTTACTTCTTTTTTAGGGAAAAGTGTAAAGTCCCACCAGTTCCAGTCTCAGGGTATTCTCTTCCTGTTGGGAGAGGAGAAGACTTTACACAGTTTGATATAATTATTTCCTGTAAGCTCTATGCAAATCCAAAGCTTTCATTTATGGAAGGTGAGAAAACGTTGCGCTTCCAAAGCAGCCACCCCAGATTTAATTTTGCAGAAGCAATACGTTTTAAACTTGAGAACAAGAGGATTTAATTCTCCTCCTAAAAGACAGCAATGCTCTTTTAAATATATGCACAGGCATTTAGATACTATATGTGCACTAGTATAACAGTAACTAGCAAATGATAATTTGCAGTTTGCTCTCAATTTTCTCCAATCTTTGGGTTGCAGTCCCCAGGGCAGAGGGAAAGTGTAAGAAGCTATGAATCCTGTCCAGTTTCTCATTCTACAAACCCAGCAGTATGTCCAGCATCTGCTGCTTCACACAGAACCAAAATTCAAAGCTAGACACCAAACCTTGGGAGACTTTTGCACCAATTCACAGATTTATAACCAATCCTTTCAAACACTGAAGTTCCTGGTAACAAAAGGTATGATGATGCACAAACTTCCAAGTAAACATCAAGTTGGCAGAATTTAAAGAGGTGCAGGAAGGATATGGGAAAGCCAGACCCACTGCCCAAGCGGCTTGAAACTGAGGGCAAAGTAGCTGAAAACATCTGAAGAAGTGCAGTAGCAGCCAGACCCAGGCCTGTGCAGCAGCAGAGACTTTGAGTTCAGCGCTGATCACCCCCACTCAAAAATTGTATGAGCACTGCCAGCCCAGTAGGCTACCCCTTTCCTGAATGATAATGATTCAAATCCACTGAGGAAAGAGTAAAAAAAAAAATAATTAAAAATAAAACAATTACTCCCAAAACCAGATGGTACCTGCTGATCTTCTTATTTCTCAGGAAATTTTTCCCTTCTGTCTTTTCCTCATCTCTTGCAGAATCAACTGAGCACCTTCCTCTACAGAGTGTATTCAGCTCCCAGAAGGTGGATAAGCATTCAGAATAGCTCAGGTGTCAGCAACAATTTAAAGAACCTGCTCACTTAGATGACCAGCAGACTTCCATATGTATAAGAATTCATTTTGAAAGTGCAATCACATAAAACTGGTTTTAAATGCAATACCAGATCTGATATTAAGATACATAAATGAGGATTCAAACACAGAAATAGCTCTTTTTACATGCACAAGTACCTGGTCAGGTAGACACAGCCTAAAGTGTGCTTATATTTAAAAAGTTAGGGCTTCTACATTGCTAAACAAGACAAAAGTACAAAAGTTGTATCAACTCACTGGTTTCTAGGTCTGAAACTTCAGTGAAAATATTTAATACCTGGGGTAGTTTTCAAAACGGAACCGATTATAAGAGAACTCCCCAAAAGGAGCTGTTCTCTTAGGTGTAGGATTCCTTTTGTACGAACATGCCTATTTTTGATCAGTTCTGCAAATTAAAGGTGTTTCACTGGAAGACTATGCATTCACATTAACAGTCTGAATTAGTGTGAACTTTTGCTGCAGCAGCTTCTCCTGCGCAGACCTGTAAACCACTGAATAGGTTTAAAGCCTCCTTGAATCCCAGGCCCAGCACATCTCCTTTAAGGACCTAAATACAAAGAATATCAGTGCACAACCGTTTCACTGTGATTTCCGTAATTCCACCCAGATTTCAGAGAGTTGTTATTTGAAGTTACTCGTTTGTCATTTTAAGCCCCAAATACTGCTAATAGCACGTTATACTTAAAACTACTCTAACAGGTCTAACTCCCACACAATGAACATTGCAACACAGAACAGGAACCCTGGGGGAATTATTTCCCAGGCAGAAAAGTTTAGACTGTGAAGCTGCACAAAGAAAGAGAATAACCAAACATTTGTACATAGAATAACATTTTTTCCCAATAGAAGTCTACTTAGGGAGTAGCCTACCAGAATGATAACCCTTCAATTTCTACGTTGCCATGACTTTTTTCTTAGCTGATTATTCACTGGCAGTGTGGAAATTTGCTACCATGCCTTGCACGCTTGTAAATAAGCACATACCTTCATATCTCCCAGTAGCCACTGTCCTTTACTGCTCTCTGGTTTAGTACCCTGTCCTCTACCACTTCTGTGAAAATGCACACTGTTTTTAGCAAATGAGAATTATACTTTTGCATGATTCTTCAGAAAATCAAAGCAACTTGGTTGTAGAAAAGCGACCCTGGACAAGTCTACTTACATTATTCTCCCCTATGTGAAATCAACTCCTTAAGAATTCTATCAATCTTGTCTATCACCCAGAAAAACGCCATTTCCAAAAATGAGGTATGAAGATAACAGCACAGCTATTCATAGTTATTATATGCTATATGTACACCTGAAACCTATAGCTACTTATGTCAGCACCTGAGTCACTACATCCCTTCCCTCCATGCACTACAACTGCTGTAGCTTAAAAGTTATATGGAAGTACCTAGCAAGTATTAATAAGGCAAGATAAAAATTGTGCCTTCCCAGCATCTTCACTGGACTATTCCCATTTACTTCAAACTGGCGATTCTCAATAATTAATTATTTAATTTATTTTAAACCCTAGAAGACTTATCCCTCAGGCTTGCATAAGCTGCTTATCTTAACAACACGCCCCATTCTTTGAAAAATCCCAGTGCGTCTCCAGGTTTGGCCAGTTTCACTCAGGAGACTAAAATCAATTATTGCAGAGTAAATAGCATCGGTAGGAAAACAACGCTCACTCTGTGGGCACCTGCCTTACACTGTGCTCATACCAACGCGCGCTGCAAACCACTGCTAGAAAATTTTCCAATTCTCACACCCCACATGCAGAGTCCTCAGCAGTAAAAATGCCACTTTTCAGGGATGCTTTTCCTTTACTGCTTGTACAGGGGACATCTGTTCCCTCACTCATGGGCTCCTCACCACCCTTGCCTCCACCAGGCCACTTCTCCCTCTGACCCTGCTGCTCTGTCCCTGCAGTTTGCAACCTCCAGTGTCCCTTCTGTGCCACGCAGGGCAGCTCTGGCAGGCTCTGCGGATGGCGAAGGCTTAAACCCTCTCCAGGAGCCCTACTTGACACATCAGGCGGCAACTCCCAGGCAGCCTATGCTCTCACAGCTCAGTAATTTCAATTATTGAATGGCCAAGCTACCATTTGGCACACAATGTGGAGCGTTTGCCCAAGCAAAGATTGTCCAGGTTAAACGAAGCTTGAACCCAAGCAAAGAGAATATAACCAAAGCTAAAGAAATCTGTCTGACCGCCTTGAACACACGGACATGGCACCTATCCATGATCCCACCTGTATAAATATTTAATCCACTGCAGAAGTTAGGCTCAATGTTTTAAAGCTATTCGGTGTCCTGGAGCTGTTCAGTAGCTCATAGGAAGTGGCGCAGAGGAGAGTTCAGAGATACTGGTGTGACCAACTTCCATGAATTACAGCGGAAATGAGTCCATTTTCAACTATTTCTGGTTTTGGTTTGGTTTGGGTTTTTTCCTTCGAAACGAAGGTAAGGGTAGCTACCTGAATACAAGACTTGCCATGATTTCCTAAAAGACACTTCAACAAAAAAGCCACCTCTAGACTTTGCCCCAAGCTAAAACAACCTACTTAATTTCTCTTCAACTGATGAATAAAGTTCAGCTTCTCCTTTTGCAGATTTTACAAGGTAGAACATCAAAGAACAGTGCTCTTCTTCTGTGTGTGAAAACACTAGTGTTCCTCACACTTTTACCAGACACAAAAATAAAATATACCTTGGTACAGCACTTTCACTGGCACAGATGCAGTGAAACATTTCGGTATGATTTGTAACAAAGAAGGATTAAAAAGGCAATCCAAAAACAGACATTGTGACAGTCAAAACCACACAGTTGTAAGGATGTGTTCTTGAACCATAAAAAATAGATTTCAATTTTTACTTACTTACATATGCGTTCACATTTTAATTTGAAGCTTTGGACAGACTGTTTTAAAAGATTCATGCAATAAAACCTGAAGGCAAAAATGGTTCAGAAATCATCTCAAACTATGAATTTGGAAGCTTTTGGATTTGAGTTTGCTAATATGTCCACTATAATAAATACTTTTGCATACAAATAGCATCGAGGGCTATCAGTAGCCCATCCCAGGCTACAGATGGAGAAAAGAGATGACCTAGAAGCATCTCCGGAATTGTCTTCATTGTTGACTAGAGCCTTTTCTCTTGTTATCTCTCTTCTTTGCATTGACACCGTCTGTGTCAGTAAGAGGAAACATGAGAGTTTTGAGAATAATTATGTGAATACAAGAACAGATGTCATGACCTCAACAAGATAAAAGCTGCAGAGACTGCCTGATAGAGGTAAATATGCACCACGATGCAGACAAAAAGCCCATTCTCAGGCTCCTCTCATATTTACCATATGCCAAAAATGGTTCATGGTGTACTGTCTCAAACGTCGCCATCTCTCTCGCTTACACTGCATTTCATGGAAGACAGAAGATCACTGCAAGCTACAGAAATACCCTAGCACCGGTCGTTCCAACCAGACACCATCCCAGAGAGAAACATTTCACATTTCTGTCAGAAGGACAAAACACATGCAGTGATTTGCCACGAGGTCAGCAACAGACCTTTTCAATCCAATAAAAATCTACCACTAACATTCTACTCACTTAGCAATAACCTGGCTCATTGCTGATATAATTTTGGATGAGTTAAGCTGTAACAAAGCACACATTCAAGCAGGCTTGGGTTGTCGTGTATCTACATCCTTTAAATGTAAGTCCCTTAAGGTCTCCTAGTTTGGGGTGAAACTACTGAAAGGAATCCAGCAGAATATTGCCTTTCCCATCTGTCCCACTTAAGCTCAAATAATCAGTCTATCACCTTCTAGAAAAGGTGAAGCAAATAGACTAGTAGACAGGAACTGATAAATAAGTGAAGCTAAGACCTGATGTGCTGGAGGGAAGAAATCAACTCCAACCTGCTCATGGTTGAAATTGTCAACTATTTCCACTCCACTTCCACAATGAATGAGTAAATTTGCTATAGCCAGGTCCAAAGAGAGTCCAGCACATCAGAGTGGGTAGCAGCAGTGAGTTTGCTGCATGCATAACAACACACCCCCAAGGTAGAAGAGCTGCCCAACAGCTACATGGCTACATATGCAAACCCTAACAAAACTTCAGGCATGAAAGAGAGCAAATTTTAGGCTGTTATTAGAGACAAGGTTCTTGAAAACCCAAGGGTAATTCCTTGATGACAGCTTCATGTGAAGTGCAGTAAGAAAGCATCTTCAACAAGCATTTTCTTGTCAGCTAAAGCCCAAAGTTTGTAACACCACATTTGTTCTCTAATCAAAGGTGAGAGTTCATTTCCAGTTTCAAAGCTGAAAGAAAAGCAAGGCTGAGCGAGCAAGTTACACACAAAGCAAAGAAG
Source organism: Mesitornis unicolor (assembly GCF_000695765.1). Taxonomy (NCBI): domain Eukaryota; kingdom Metazoa; phylum Chordata; class Aves; order Mesitornithiformes; family Mesitornithidae; genus Mesitornis; species Mesitornis unicolor. The sequence continues at coordinate 14,677 of NW_010167361.1, forward strand.
ACTGTTAAAGCTCTTTTGCTTTTAATTACTGAAAATTTGCTGACATTTACAACATCAAGTCTCCTTCCCGGTACACATCCAAAAGGAAAGAGGGAGTTTACAAGGAGACAACAATTTATAATATCTGTATTTTAGCGCTGTCATGCCCTGCTCTTCTGAGGAAGTGTTTCCCGGTTTTACTGCAGAATACCTGACTACGCTGGGGCATCCCACTATACACTGTAATAATTCTGTAGATAGCTGCTGTGCTCTTGAACCCATGGAAGATATAAATGTAAATGGAAAGCTAAAATCATGGAAGAAGGAATGCAAACATTGCTATGCATTGAGATATTTTCTTATTTTTAAGTCAGCCAACGTCTTTGTATCAAATACCATGAGAGAATGTTGCGCATATGATGGATTTCAACAAGCAAGGCTTTACTCCATCCTGCATTACTAACGTGCAGTAACAGGCAGGTAAAGAAGGACTCTCGAGACTTCCTTTTTAAAATTCAAAAAAGTATAAAATTTGAGGTCTAAATGACTGTGCTAGGCACCTCTCCTCATACAGAATATCTTCTTGGCAACCACTAAGGAAAACCATTCAGGCAGCACTGCAGTACAGAGCAGGGAAGACTGCATCACGCTGACAAAACCAAGCAATTCTTTACATCTGCTCAGCCGACACATCCTTGCAGCTCTGTACTTTGTTAAAGGGAATTACACGTTTGCAACCAGGTAGTTTTCATCCAAGTTATAAACGTTCAAAGAAGACAACCTCATCTTGTACGTGCTCAGTAGAGACTAGTTACAGTTAATTAATTCCTGTGTTTGTGCTCCTCCACACCAGATGGCTTGGTGAGCTTTTCAAGCACCCCAAACAGGACATGTTTTGGCAGGTTCCTTACAGACACTGGACACCACTGGCAGTTTGGCAAGGGCTCCGTACCACTATGAACAATGAATAAATAACGCTGACAGGCTCAGCTGTTCCTCTGTTACAGGAAATGTGCTTCTGTCTTGATAAACCAGCTTAGTGAGCATAATAAAAAGGCAGATCCAAACAGGCCTGGTTTGGACAATTCTGCATAACCTCAGAGGATGCAGCTTTTCTCCAGCAGAGACCGTTTCCACAGAAATTGCAGCAAGGCACCATTACACATGAATACTCTGCATTTAGAGCTAACTACAACTCAAAGTGAGAAATCACCCTGGCATGTGTGTCCTCTGTACATTCCACGGGGAAATGAGGCATCCGTTTCCCAGATGAAACGGCACACGCCAAGATTTATACTAAGCCTTTAAAATGCTCTTGGTAAAGGTGACTAACAGCTAAACTTGGAGAGCACGTAAAGGTAAAATAGGGCAGAAGATTGAGCTGTCAAAAAGTTACCACTCTATAATTTTTCTGCGGAAGAGTAAAATCTATGCCAGGAAAAAAAATGGCTATTTATGCAAATAGCTGTTGAAAATAGGCAGGAATTATTAAAGAGAGAAGAATTTTGTTCAAAGCCATCCGTTTTGCAGGTTTCCTGTGTGTCTCTACTTGCAGTCTCCTCTCAGATATTTTTCTTTTCATCTTTAAACTGAGAACATCTACTTATTTCCAATCCTCTGCCACACAGTTATATACACTGCTTTGCATTCAGCAGAAGCCACAGGGGAGCTGGTAAATGATCTTCCTGGATTTTTTTGCATATCAGGAGTAGGAAGAGGAGTACTCAAAAAAAAAAAAAAAAAGACTATTTAATATTCAGGCTGTAGAGTTTCATGGAACTCCCCATGAAGTTAGAGTGACCTTCTCCATTAAATTTAACTGAAGTTAGAGCTGGTCTCCATTGAACATGAGCAAAAGTCTGCCCCAGCCAGTTTCCAGACATCTGTGAAAGAGGCTTCCATGCTGAAAGCTGAAACTTCAAATCACAGACTCATGGAATGTACTGGGTTGGAAGGGACCTTTAAAGCTCATCCAGTCCAACGCCCCTGCAGTGAGCAGGGACATCTTTAACTAGATCAGCTTGCCCAGAGTCCCATCAAGCCTGACCTTGACTGTTAACAACAATACTGCCTTTTTACAGAGAGGCTCCAATAATGTATTTCAAAACTACTACTACTACTGGTTTTGAAACAACCTGCAAAATAATAAACCTTACTCCAGTAGAAGCCAAACTAATAAAAGCGTCTCAAGCGGCAGCCCCTTGCAGCGTACCCAACAGCCTCAGCTCAGTAAGAACCACCTCTGACTCACACAGCAGCAAAGAAATCAGCAGCATTACAACCAAGACTGGTTAAATATTTATTGTCTGGCAATCTGAGCTCCTGCTTACATCTTATCCACCATGAGATCATAATTATAGCAAATAAGTTTGTAGCTTATTGTTTTCATATGTGGGTTTTCAATAAGATGAAAAATTTCACATCCAGACTTACTGCTGATATTGAGATTAGTTTCATACGGGTTAATAGTAATGACACCCAAGAGTCATCCCTGATTTCATTGCTGACTGTGAGGTGTGACTCAGCAGTTCCCAAACCATCTCCTGTGGAGAATGCATGGCTGCAGCTGCAGTCACAGTCCCACGGCTTGTGGCCGTAACCTCATCTCTTCATGCTTAAGAAACTGCCTTTTCTTACCACAGTTTCTGGGATATTGTACAACATATTCAAGAAGGAACAGGAGACAGAGCGGGAACAACAAATGATGGAATATTGTAAGCTTTACTATTACCAGTATTTCATATTAAGTGCTTTCAGGATACAGCTATAATCTGCAATGTCAAAAAGACATCACTCACAACCACGCTGTGCTCCCAGCCAGCCATCTGCTAGAAAGAAGAGTGACACCTTGGATCTTGCATGTTGCTGCAATATTCAGCCTCGAGAAGACAGCTCCTGCTGTGCTGCTGAAACCCGACAGTGCTGGTAAAGCAGTCATTCCATGGGGATCACCAGGGCTGTGCTCCTCTGGTGGGAAAGGTGGAGGTTCAAACCTTCTTTAGGTTGTGCAATCAGCAGTGAGCCCCATCAGAGCTACCTGGGGGGCAACAAGGCCGTCCCAGACCAGCAGAGCTAGCGAAGGACAGAGCTGGGTAAAGACAAGCATGGGACTGTATCAGGTGTTGGAGCAGAACAGAAATAACTGATGCTCCAGGCCAGAGCAAGGCAAGTTTGCACCACCAGGAAGCAATTTCCCCAATGTATACATGCACACAGAGCTGGAAAAGCATTTTGGCTCTGCAGAGAGCAGAAACACAGTTTTCTTTTCTAAGCTGAGTTTGGAAGCAAATAATTTTCCCCTTGTGGACAGCAAGTGTCAGCCAGCATTTCCAGCCTCAAGGAACTATCACCTGACTAAATTTGGGAAGTCCTCCATCACGACTTTTTTTTCTCCAGCCTTTCAGCTTCACCTCAAAAATAATTTATGAGCTTTGTGGCAGGTGAAACCTCCCATCTTTTAAAAGGAGTTACACCCTTCTATTAAGACAGCAGCACTGAAATGGGTCCTTCGGTTCATTCCTTTTTGTAACGTTCACCTCATACACGTCTCTCTTGACATAACTAAATTATGCATGACTGAGATGCTTATGATTGCTGCATCCAGTTAAAAGGATATGAGAGTCTAGGAGCACAGAAATCTCCATGCACTGAGGCATCACCTTCTTCCACAGTCACTATCCAAAACCTCGATTAAACTCTGATTGCATTAGGAGAAGGTGAGACCTCCAAGCAAAATGCTGAAAAGTGAAAACCAGAGGGAGGGGGGAAAAAAACCCCACCACTTGGGCCTGAAAGGAAAGTAACCAGAAGCAGAACAACTAAAGCTAGATAGGTAACAGTTACTGGTGAAATGTCAACATCCCAGACCATTTGAGAAGGAAGCCCTGGCATCCACAAGGAAGGAGATGGGCTCGAGCACAACGGAGACACATAGAAAAAAGTGATTGTTCTTAAATGTTGCCCTGAAGTCCTGAAGATATTGATCTCCTAAATATCATTCAAGTAAACCAGGATGAGAGGGCAAGCTATTAACCTCCAGCTTGCAAGTCTGAAGAATATCACAATACGAAACACATCTGTTAGGAGATAGGAATATTAAAGATGCCTGCAGAAGTAAGCAGAGCCTGCTGAAGCATTTCTGACTGCTCTTAAATTAATGAGTCAAACAGAACTGCAATACTTTGGCAGCTTTTCTTGTAAGACAGTGACTGTGCTCAAAGTAGAGACTGTTGACAAATACAGCTCTACAGGCAAGGCTGTTTCTGCCTTCAGAAAAAATCATATTGCGTTGAATGAATATGTTATAGCGAAAGCAAGGTGAAACTAGACTACAGACTCACAGCTGTGAGAGGAAACTGAAAACCAGGAGGTTGTAAGAGTAGAAGTTCAGAAGAGATTTCACAGATCAAAAGGCAAGAGAAATGCAAAAGAAAGCAATGAAAAAGATACAGTGGAAGTACAGCCCCACAAAATCTCCAGCATTTCAAAAACACTGTACCAAAGCTACAGAGATAACCATTAAGAACAATGGAGCCCACCAGTAGCAGATGCAAAGGAGAGCACTGCACTGGTAGCACTGGAAGGGCAGCCAGAGGGACCTGGGAGAAAAAGAGCTGAGGTGAGCTCAGCAGACAAGGATACAACTCTATTTGATATAACTCCCTGAATTATGTATCAACACTCATGGTTCAACTCGAAAATGTTGTGGAAATCTGCATGAAAAACCTTATAAACTGGTGAAACTGAAAACTTAACATAAGGACAGGTCCCTACTGAAAGACTGACTCAAATACAAACTACAGTGGAAAGTTAAAGGCGCACAGCTAGGTTTGTTATAATTACTGGGAATATTAGGATTAAAAGCATGTGTAGCTTTGGGTTTGATTCAGTGAACAGACATTATGAGACAGAAAACAATTACTCAGTCCTCAAAACAATGTGGAGTAGACTTACAAAGTCACAGGAAAACATAAAACCCCGCAGAAAGCCGTGAAGGTTGGTAGGACTACAAAAGCAGGACAAAGCCAGCCCACATCAGTTCAACTCGATCTAGTGCTAGTGGCATTACTGCTTACATGCCATTGATTTCCTTAAAGTTAAGAGAGTTTATGCTACTTATTTAAAGAGGAATGTGGCCTCAAACCCCTCCAAGCAGTTCTGAACGTCGCAGATTTCCTCACCCGAAGCAGCCAAGTTTCAAGTTTACCAGACAGACAGGGCAGCTCATGCTGTAGCTCTCCTAGGCTCACGGGGCCAGTACGTGAGCTCACCGTCTTGTGTGAAATTTGAAGATTGTGCTTATACACGTTTTGAAAACTCAGGTAGGATCCTTAGGTTCAAATTAATATAAACCAGAAACTTTGATAGGAATACTCAGATTTACACAAACAGGACATCTGAGGTAACCTTTTTAAATGCAGCTGTGTTACTACAGCAAGAAATTACATTTCTCATAGCTGCCAGAACAGAGTGCAAAAGGACCTCGCCATGCACGGTTATGCAAAAAGAATCTTTTAGTGGGTTTAATTGGTATTGCCTTTGTACTTTGTTTTCCATCACGGGTGTGAATGAACTCAAAACTTCAAAACAAAACTCTGCTGAAATTAATGAGTTCTGCATGACAAAAAGAGACTTGCTGAGCCGAAATAAAAGTCAGCAAAAATTGCTGGAAATTACTCTGAGGTTCAGTTGGAAAGTTAATGAGTTTCAATTAAGTCAGCTATTAACACAGGTTCTGACTATCAATCAGTACCATGGGCAAACAGAACCACAAGCAGAACCACATAAGAAGAGAGAAATATCCTGAATTTCAAGAAATGCAAGACTGGAGGGGACTGTGGAAACACGCAAATGATGGCGTGACTGGGCCTTCTCACTGCGTGAAGCAGGACAAGGAAAGCACAAGGGAAGCATAGTACTTGGCATCCCTCTTGATCGTAGCAGAAGTGTAGAGGATAAGTGCTGGAGCCAAAAGGAAGAAATTATGTATTCATGAAAAGCAAAGTGAGAAATTAATTAGAAAAAAAATGCCCTGCTTGGCAGCTAAGCACCAGGCCAAAGTCAGGTGCAATCAAAGGCAGTGGAGAGTCATCCAGAGCAGCAGCAGGCAGTGACATCTCTAAGGATGGTTCACAGGAACATGTTTTCTGGGGACTTATTCTGGGCAGCTGGGTTGTTTACCCCTCATCTGAGCTTTCTGACCGCTCTTGGCAATAATTAGCAACTTTGCTCAAAACTTCGCAGATGAGAAGTTCACCTTCTCACTTTTCAGTGGAGCAATTCCTCTTCTGCACCATGTCCAAACTGTGCAGAAGTGAGTGAAAGAGAAAACAAATGCAGAAAGTCATGAGCAAATCATCCAAGGAGCAAAGCACAGGCACAAATCAACAGAAATCTGAATCCAGTTTGGCACGCTGCTGCTTTCTGGCACAAGTAGGACAATCTTCTCCCTGCTGTTCTGGCAGAAGGGAACCACAGAGATTTCCCATCAGCAGTTTTCCACAGAACTTGTCATTCAGACAATTTTTTACACTCTAGAAACACACGGAGATTGTGGTTGCAATACTCAACTGGATGCCTACGTTTGGCTGCAGGGCAGAGGAGCTCCCGCTGTCTCCTGCTGTAACGGAGCGGATTATTACCTGAAGAGTCGGGGTATGCAGAGTAGGCTCGGCTGCTCCCCATGGTAAAACTTCAGAAATACAGAGCTGTCTCTATTATTTGCTTTAGGTAAACGAATATTTAGCAATAAATGATTACACGACAGGTATTATTTGTATGGTCAGGATTAGGCTTGCAAACGTGATGCCCATCTACAAGA
>NW_010167362.1:0-421 GCF_000695765.1 Mesitornis unicolor
CTGGTTTGTTTTCCTTTATATTCTTATGACTGTACTATAAGGAAGAAATATAAAAGGAAGGAATCTAAAGAAAGCAAATCTAAAATCTAAAGAAAGACAGAGCCATTACAGTGAAAAGTGTTAAGATGCGGGGAACAGTACCCACCAGTCAGCATTGTAGGTCTCCTATTAAGAATAACACCATATTAGCTGCAAGAATTCATTTTTAGCTGGCAGCTGTTTGATAGCCTCAGGAACATCTTCAGTAGCATCCCTAGAGGACAAGCGTCACATCAGAGAAAACACTATCAGCGAGAAGAATTACCTGAGGTTAATTAACAAACAGTTGAAGCTAAAGCCTGAGAGAAAATGATAGCTGAAATATCGAGGAAAGCAAAGAGTGCCTGAAGAAAGAACACTTCATCTCAGTAACTGATAAATA
>NW_010167362.1:487-1667 GCF_000695765.1 Mesitornis unicolor
CTAGCTGATTACAGCATATAACTCCAGAGGTACTTCTCTTTGAAAGCAAAAAAAATATGATGTGATAAATCTGTGGCTTGTTTTGGCATAGCTGTACTCAGGCAGCAAATTTAAATGCCAAGATGTTACTTGCTGCCAGTTCTTGAAAATCAATGGTACTGTAAATCAACATCAGGGTCTTGTCTCTCTGTCTCTTCTTATTGCTTCTTTGAACAAGGTGGGAAAATGAAGACTTGTGGCACAGCTGACAGGATTCTATGATAATATACAGCCACATGAACATCCATTACATTCCAGCTCAAGCCTTTATAGCTGAGACTGGGTTCCAGCTGGCTAGAGAGCAGCCCTGTGGAAAGGGATCTGGGGGTCTTGGTGGATGACAAGCTCAACATGAGCGAGCAGTGTGCTGCAGCTGTAAAGAAAGCCAACAGGATGCTGGGCATCACCAGCAGAGACAAAGAAGTCATTATCCCTCTCTACTCGGCACTGGTCAGACCACACCTTGAGTACTGTGTCCAATTTTGGTGATTGCTATACAAAAAAGATGCAGACAGGTTGGAAAGGGTCCAGAGAAAGGTCACGAGGATGATCAGAGGTCTGGACGAGCTGACGTATGAAGAAAGGGTAAGAAAGTTGGAAGAGAAGGTTTAAGGGGGACCTTATCACCATGTAACAGTACCTAAAGGTTGGCTACCAAGAAGATGGTAGTCACAAGGAGTCACATGGAAAAGATGAGGGGTAATGGACACAAGTTGCTTCTGGAGAGATTCTGATTGAACTCTAGAAGACATTTTTTTACAATGGGATCAATCTCCCGGGGAAGTGGTGAATTCCCCTACACGGGTCAGTTTTAAGAATCAGCTTGACAGGGTGCTGACTCATCTCATTTAAACTAGACTTTTACCTTGAGAGGTTGGACTGGGTGATCCTTGTGGTCCCTTCCAACCTGGTGTTTTATGATTCTATGATTTATGTGTTGTTTTGAAGACAGAACTAAAACAACAGAAATATGAGGAGCAACGAGAGCTGTGACTTCCAGCTAACTCTAAAAGTACTGTTGTATTAAGCCCAATGGGCAAAGTTTAACATAGAAAGAGCTGAACAAACAAAGTTCAGGATCTAAACCAACAATCCCACTGTCCTTATCCAGATAATCTTTTACAAAATTCAGAGTCTAGTT
>NW_010167362.1:1922-2519 GCF_000695765.1 Mesitornis unicolor
GCAAGGTCAGACTCAAAGAGAGGTGATCAATGGCTCAGTGTCCAAATAGAGACCAGTGACGTTCCTCAGGGATCAGTACTGGGACCAGTGCTGTTTAACGTCTTTGTCAGTGATATGGTGTCAGAGACTACATTAGATATTGTCTCAACATCGCTGTTGCACCACCAACCCCCTTCTTGCAGAGTCATCCTGACTGCAGAGGAAAGCCAACTGCAATGCTAATCTAACCCTAACATGTGCGCACACACCCAGGGTCTGAGACCCCCAAGCGACAGTGTTGGGCATGTGCACCACTGCTGAGTGGTGGGGATGGTTGGGCAAAACAGCTCTTGGAATATGCTAAACGTTTTGTGGGAACTAATGACTATAGTAAAAGGTTCATGGAATATACTAAATGGTTCACAGAAACTAATAAATCTGTAATAAAACAGCCAGCATAAGAACCGAAAATGAGCAGCATGGTGGTGGAATGTACAGAAAGGAATGTACAGAAGGGAACATACAGAAAGCAACATTGGACAGGACGTATGGAAGAAACACAAGGACAAGACACACGTTCTCCCACCAGACTGGACCCCAAACCCGACATCAAACCAG
>NW_010167362.1:2544-3383 GCF_000695765.1 Mesitornis unicolor
CTCTTTCCCCCCTCCCTTTTCTCTCTCTTGCCCTGTTTTATCTGCACACCAGTTGTTGGGCAAATAAAGCTACCTTGTGTTTGACTCTGTTTTGAGTGTTAATTCTGTTTCTGAGAATTCAAACAAAGCTCATCACCCCAGTCTCTGACCAAAGTGCGACATGTGGACAGTGGCACACTCAGCAAGTTCGCAGATGACACCAAGCTGTGTGGTGCAGTTGACACCCTGGAAGGAAGGAACCTGGACAGGTTGGAGAGGTGGGCCCATGCCAACCTCATGAAGTTCAAGGCCAAGTGCAAGGTCCTAAACCTGGGTAGGGGAAAGCCAAAGCACAAATATAAACTGGGTGGAGAATGGATGAGAGCAGTCTCAAGGAGAAGGACTTGGGGGTATCAGTCGATGGAAAACTCAACATCAGCCGGCAATATGCATCTGCAGCCCAAAGCCAACCCCATCCTGGGCTTCATCAACAGAAGTGTGGCCAGCAGGGCCAGGGAGGTGATTCTGCCCCTCTGCTCTGCTCTGCTCTGGTGAGACCGCAGCTGGAGGACTGCAGCACTGCGTCCACTTCCCCAATATAAGAAGGACATGGAGCTGTTGGAGCGGGTCCAGAGGAGGCCACGAAGATGATCAGAGGACTTGGAGCACTTCTGCTATGGGGACAGGCTGAGAGAGTTGGGGCTGTTCAGCCTGGAGGAAAGAGGGGTCCAGGAAGACCTGACTGTGGCCTTCCAGTTCCTGAAGGGGTCCTACAGGAAAGCTGGGGAGGGACTTTTTACAAGAGCAGGTAGCGATAGAACGGAGGGGAATGCTTTTAAGCTGGAAGAGGGGAGATTTAG
>NW_010167363.1:0-4223 GCF_000695765.1 Mesitornis unicolor
TGGCGTTGGCCTTCTTGGCTCAAGGGCCAAGGGTCTTACACCATGGGAAGAGTCCACCAACACACATCTGATACCAACCTATCCCCTTGGTTCACGGTGCAAAGCTCCTTGCAGGATCCTGGGGCTGAGTTTGCCCCGTTCTTTGGATTAATCTGTACTCCCCCATCCACAACATCCACTTACCCTTTGCGGCCATGGTTATGAGGATTTATGATGATTTACTCGCTAAATGCATCTCCCCTCTTTGCCAGGTGAATTCTGACACCCCCTTCCCTTCGCCTTCGATTTCGGGACAGTTGAGAGGTTTCCCTCGCATTGACGGGGCCGTTCCCCTCCTCTGTGACAAAGCCTTGCTCCCCGCGTCCTCCTTGGTATAATCCCCCATGGAGACTCGGCCGAAGGTCTCGGAAGCGGGGATCGAACACCTTTCAGAGCGCGCCCACCCCCTTTGTCAGGATAATTCCCCCTCCCAGGACGTCTCCTGTTTGCTGACAGGGAGCACGCTCCCCTCTCTCCCTCCCTTACACATCCCTCCACCTGCTTTTTTATTTACTAACTCCCCCATTTACTCTCTCCAACACTTCCTTCCCTCGCTGCCCTGCCCTCGGGGCCAAAGCCATTAACTACCAAGCCTAAAGAAACAACTTCCCCACGGTGCGGGGTCGTTTTTAAGGGAAGCCCCCTTCAAGAGGCTTGCCCCTCGCCCTGGCCTTTTGTGGCCCATTCAGTGACTCGCTTGACCCCCGCGGGACCTCAGTGCCTCGCGGTCAGCATGTGTGCGCCCAGCGGAGCGCGAGGCGACGTGACGGCCCCCTTGTCCTCGCGGGTGATGTTTCGCAGCCTCCCTGACCCGCGCTGACACCACCGATTTCGGCCTGGATGGGAAGGAGTGGGTGGGAGCTCCCATCCGCAGCGCGAGCGCCGCTTGCTGCCGCCGGCACAATCGATACCGGGGGGGGCTTTGTGTCTGCCCCGGAGGAAGGACGGTGAGGTCTGCAGCTCCTCATTTTAGAGGGGGTTTCTCATTTATATCTGGTGGCTGTTCTCATCTTCATCACCGAACCTTCCCTTTCTTCCTGCAGATGCATCTCCTGGTCTCTCTCTCTCGCAGCATTTGGAGCGTTTCCCTTTCGTGGTTGCATCAAATCCCAGCATGGTTTGGGTTGGAGGGGACCTTAAAGCTCCCCCAGTCCAACCGCTGCCGTGGGCAGGGACACCTCCACCAGCCCAGGTTGTCCAAAGCCTCATCCGGCTTTACCTTATGTCAGTAATTAAATCTGCTCCATGAAAGAGGCTCATCTTTCTGCAGGCACCAGGGTAGCCTTGCCACGTTGCTGAGCACCCTTCAAAGTCTGGCTCTGCTCCAGACCCTGAGACGTGGCTATAGCCAGAGGAGTTGATGTTCCTGGGCTTTGCATTCATCTCTTTTTTGGGTTTACTCCCACGTGACAAATACAGAGCAAGGGTTTAGGTCCAAAGAGGCTTAGATTTGAGCAGAAGGTACCTGATATCACTGGCCACGTTATTCCTGATGCAGCCTGGGACACCCTTGGTGCCCACCAGGACCCTGTGGGCCAAGCTGCTTTCCAGTCACTGGCCCCAGCCTGTGCTGATGACTGGGCTTGTTCCTCCTTAGGGGCAGGACTTTGCACTTGTGCAGCTTCATGAGCTCCCTGCAGGCCCATTTCTCCAGGTCCCCAGACACCAGCACAACCAGTGGGGCACCAGCCACTCCTCCTGTCACCATCACCTTGTCACCGTCATCGAGAGCGGCCCCACAGTGACACCGCTCAGGTCCCTCAGGTCCTTGTGTGTGCTTATTTAAACATTCCCTGACCTGAATCATCACTACCAAGGCTTGGTCTGTCCTTGCTCTCGACGTTCCCGCTGGACACCCCTGCAAGAGAAGCCGTGGTGGCAGTGCCCAAGGCCAGGTTGGACGGGGCTTTGGGCTGATTTTGGGTGTCCCTGCCCATGGACCATTGGATTAGAGGAGCTTTAAGGTCCCTTCCCACCCAAACCGTGCTGTGATGCCATGATTGTTTTGGGGCTAGAGCTTATGAAGTGCAATAATATGTGGAATATTGCACAGGAAGGTGGTGTCTGATGTCTTGGCTTAAAGCAGAGCCGTTCCCTCCTTCAGGTACCAACCCCTTGCCTGTCACTGGGACATTCCCTCTGTCCTCATTGCAGGGGCAGACACCAAACCCGAGCAGCTTCACCATCCCCGCCTCCATCTCCTGCTCCAAAACACAAGCCATGGAGTCAGCTCAGAGCACAAATCTCTAATTAGAGAGGAGAGGAAGGGAAAAGCATCCATTTCTGGAAACATTTTTAGCTGAAGCTGCGATATCCCAGCCCTCTGACCTCCATTTGCCAGCGAGTTTAGCACAGGACGTTTGGTCGGTAATGCTGGCACTCGCCTGTTTCATCTGCTGGCTTTGTGATTAGCGTGGAGAGGATGAGCGATGGGGAAGTGAATCACGGAGCCAGTGTTACGAGGGACGGCCTGGGGACGTCAGCAAGGGAAAATCACGTTGAGATTGGAGCTGGCTTCCTCGTGCTTGAAGCCGCTCGCTCCTCCCTCTCCTCTGTGCGATGAGGGAGTAAAAGTAAAGGGTTTGTCGGTGGAGATAAAGGCTATTTAATAATTCAAATAAACCAAAGTGGAATAATAATTAATAATAAAGGGTTGTAATAGGGATGGGATCAATGATAACGAAGCGATCCGAGTCGTGCTCAGCTCACAAACGGCACCCGCTGCCCGTACGGCAATGCCAACACCACCAGGGCTGAGCTGAGCAACCGATACGGGCGCCAGCACCAAGGGAAAGGAAGGAAGGAAAAGGCTCAAACTCCCTGCAAACTCCCCGATTTCTAGAGCGTGTGAGGTTTATGGGATGGCACACGTCCATATTGGGTCACACCGCGGCGTCCTGGTCACCTGTCCCGGAAAACCCGGGCTTTTCGTTTCCCCCCCCATCCTCCTTATGCAGAGAAAAGGAGCAAAAAGGCGTCTGCCGTTGTGCCGAAGCGCCTGAAGTCCCCCTCCGCGCTCACATTTACAAGGCAACGCGATAAATCCCCTATTGATCCCTTCTGCTGCGCTGTAAATTTTACGAAAGATTATTAAATCGCGCAATAGAGCCTGCGAGCGCCGGGGCTCAATATGTTCTGGGCCGGCCGTATCGACCCCCCTCCATCCACCCGAGCTGCTGCAGCCACTTCCACTCCCGACCAGTAATTAAAGCCCTGTGGGACTGGGATTTCGTGACCGATCGCGTCGCAGTGGGGGCAATGAGTAAGTGCAGGTACATTTCTGTCAGCGTCCCGGTGCTTATGAGTGGTTTCCTCACAGGACAGGGTCCCTCTCGGGGTGTTTCAGGGTGCAAAATTCAGCAGGGATGTAACGTTGGTTGTGAATTTAACACGTGTGGAGCTATGGAGAGGTGATGTTAGTGTCTTTTTCTTTAGTTTCCCTTCTTGTAGCCGCCTTGCAGACAACAATAAAGCGGATTATTTTCACCCCCAGGTATCAGGTAGCTGCACAAAGCAGCTCACACCCACGTTAGAATGAGAGGAGCGGGTAGGTCAATGTGTTTTAAAAGGCCTTGCAAAAATTACAGGGGTTTCTGAGCCCAAAATGCTTGGGACTGTCCATGTTCTGGGTCCTTCTTGTGCTTTGCTGGAGGAGATTGAGTTTGGAAGGGGTGGGAATTTAACCCTGCGTGAGTTGGGAGCAGTTTGGGACGCAGCTGATATTCGTATCGCCTTTATTTCCTCCAGTGTGGCAATTCTTGTGCACGCAGGGCAAGAGCTTGCAGACCTGGCTGCCCTTTGTCATCCCAACCTTCATCCCAACCTTCATCCCAATCTTTATCCCAACCTTCATCCCAACCTTCATCTTCATCCCAATCTTCATCTCCATCCCAACCTTCATCCCAATCTTCATCCCAATCTTCATCTTCATCCCAATCTTCATCCCAACCTTCATCCCAATCTTCATCTTCATCCCAACCTTCATCCCTATCTTCATCCCAATCTTCATCTTCATCCAAGTCTTCATTCCAACCTTCATCCCAATCTTCATCTTCATCCCAATCTTCATCCCAGTCTTCATCCCAATCTTCATCCACATTTCTTTTTAGCAGACACAGTAATTCATTATTTTTGGTCCCTTCTCTTGCACCCTTCCCATTTCACAGAATCACAGAATCACAGAA
>NW_010167364.1:0-12686 GCF_000695765.1 Mesitornis unicolor
ATGAGAATGTGGAGGGCTTGTATCAAAGTTGAACATGGAAAAGCGAGCACCTGAAGTTATGTGTGGGCATCACAGAGACACTGGTCTGATCTTCCCAGCTGCTGATCTCCTGCCACCCCCCTTGGAAATCAAAGGGAGGATTCACTCTTTGACCAGATGCTTGATGTCTGCTTCCAGGGATCCTCAAGAGGATCCTTTCATCTTGAGGAGTTGAAGTGGGAATGGGAAAAATTTGGCATGAGAAGATCATTTGATTCTGATATTGATCCCTAGTAAATCTTGATGTCTACCCATCCAGGTGTACAAACCTCTTCCCCTGGAGTGCTGTTGGTATCATATCCACAAGCTACAGCATATGGTGCAGGGTACACATCTGTCCAGCCCTGGCTTGTACAATTCCTGGTCACGTTCCCTGGAAAAAAAGAGAAAAGGATGATTTAAAAAGAAATGTTCAGCTTGCTGCTAAACAGATGTCTGCCTTTTGTTGATTCAAATGCCAGAACACACTTCTTGTAAGAATCATATTACACAGAGCACATAAATGGGAGGGACCCATTGGGTTGCAAAGTTCAGAGCTCAAAAACAAGTACATTTTAATCCTGAGGTGTTGTCCTCGTTTCGCTGGGATAGAATCATAGAATCACAAAATCAATTTTCTATTCAGGAAAGCTGCGAAGACTACAGTACTTGATTTCATGGGAATAAAGTTGATAAGACACTTTTAGTTTTTGCCAGCACTGGTATGCAGTGATAAGATACCTGAGAGTTTCAAGTTAACCAGGTGTAGAAGCTGGGGTGAGTGAAAACCATTGGGCCAGTTGACCCCAGTCTGGCTGACAGAATTATTCCACACCATAAACATCACACTCACAGTAAATTGGGGAGTTTGCTGAGGATGGCCCTCTTTCCTTGGTGGTCGTCATCCCTTGAGGGTCTTGCCTGTTGTTTGACTTCCAAGACCTATTCCCCTGCTCGCTGTGATCATCACAGCTTGTGACCACTATATCGGCTGAATATGTAGTTTATATTAATACTGTTATTAACACTGAGCTTTACTATTATTATTTTATTAAATCTGATTCTATTTCAACCCATGGGTCTCCTTTCCTTTTCCTGATTCCCCTTCCCAGGTAGGGAGGAGTCACTGTGTGATACAACTGCCTAAAGGATGACAAGTGTCTACAAAACAGCTCTTCTCATGGTAGCATAATGCCACCTGCACCCAGAACTTTGGTTGTTGGCACTGCACCTATATTGTTTGAGAGCTTTATTGTCATATTGCCTTTGTTTCTGGAAAATTTTTCATATAAAAAGAGCAGTGAAATATTTATGTCCTTCACTTCACTTGCAAGAAGCCAAGACAGTGATAGATAAAGTGCTTATTGCAAATGGTGCAGGCAAGGTTGGAGGTCTGGGAACTGAATGCAGTCCTCAAAACCCAGACCTTGTCTACAAGCTGAGACCTGAGCAAGTGTGACTCCTGGGAAATCTGCTGCAATCTTGCTTGAGAACTAAATGCTTCAAAATTTGGCTATGAGGTGAAAAGAACCAGATACTGACAACCTGCATTGCCTGTTTTTACATGTATACTCAAGATTTCCCACATTCTTAATCAAGCTGAATGCCTAGGCTGAAAAAAAAGCCTTAATTAACGTAAGAACGTCTCTCTCCTTCAGCCATAACTGACAAAACTGTGAGGTTCGCCTGCCTCTGGTGTGCTGCACTTTCTGGTCCATCTGGGATTGTAAGGGCCTGTCCAGAGCATACCAAGCAAAGCATTTTTCCCTTCCTAAGACATCCCTGTTTCCTGCTCCAGCTGGATCTCAATCCCACAGTGGTTAATGCTGTACAGACATTAATCAAGCAAAAGAAGGAGAGACCAACAATCTGACCAGGATAGGCCTTACCCTAGAAGGTTGGTAGTCTAAAGGCAAAGATAAATGCTTGTCAGGCAGAAATAACAAAGAAGTAATACACCCAACAGTACATTTCAAATTCCTCCAGCACTCACTGTGACCACTGGTCCCTACCCTGTCCATCTCATGTGAATCACATCACCGTGCCATTCCTTTGGTGTCATTTATCACATAAAACCGCCTGCCATCCCTGACTGGAAAGCTGGTACAACAAACCAGAATGAACAAACGGTAGTCAAAACTCGCTGTTTAGATTAAGAATTACATCAGTGAAACTCAAAAGCTTGGCAAACATGTCCAGCAACGGGGTTCTTTGCACACAGGAATAAAAAAAACCAACAAACCTTCTGCAAACAGGAGCAAATCAATTATGCAGCTACGAGTGAGTCATGAAAATACTCAACCATCACCTCTAGGAATTTCTGACGACTGAGTCATCTGAACATCTCCTTAACCATAGACCTGTCTCGGACTGCAATCAGCAGCAGCCCATCCCCTGGCTTAATTCTCTTCTCAAATCCCTGTGACAAGTGGATTTTAACAATAAAACGTGTCCCTGTAATTTGTCTTTACAACAGATCTAAACTTCTGGTGCTTTTGTTCATTTTAACAGCAGCTCCAAGAGTGGGAAACTTCAGCACAGTTTGGTGGGTTACTGTTCCCCAGGCTTTTCCTGTACCGTCATTGTTTGCATTTCTTTTACCAAGGTTCATATCAAGATCATAAAAGAACTTTTGCAAACAAATCAAGGACATGACTGTTCAGTACTACTACTTTCATTTTTTAATTTAGGCATTATGTACTTTCTGTAATTTCTTCTTCATTACAATGGATCCCATTATCTGAATTTTTCTGCTTCCTATTTCCTGCTCAAGACTTGTCTCCTTTGCTTGGGGATGCTTTTCGCTTTCACAGTGGTTTTGATTCTCTGCTTCTTATTTTCAGCGAACTAAAGGGTGTGTGTTTCAGCTTAATTTCATCGTATTTCCCCTATTTCTTCTTTTTAAGTGCACTTCTTCACAATTGTTTGATTCTTTTGCAATTCCTCTCTTCACTGCTCTCAAGAGTACTTTTCAAAGTAGCCTTTATGGTTTAACAGATACAGAAACTAAGCTGGAGTGAAGCACAATAATACAGCAGCATTGACATTAAAAACAAACAAAAACCAACCAACCAACCAAAATTGTCCTTACTTTTAGGAAATCTCACTTCTAAGAGAAGTTTTTCTACCACTCATTGTTCATGTTCCTTTTTGACACACAGTTTCATATACATGGTCAACAAAACTTTCTAAGAGTCCTTATTTGCCTTGCTAGGTGCCTGGCGGGTGCAAGAAGTACAAGGTTAGAACAGAAAGACATCACAAGCTCGGCTCAAGTGATGGATGACGTCTCCCCTCAAAGCAAACAACATTTCTAATTACTATTACTAGACTGCTTTCTTTACTGAAGATGAACATAAAAGTACCTGGAAAAGAGCCTCACAAGCTTAGTTCTTACTCTGCGGTTACCTGATGGGCAGGCAGCAAACTTTAGTCTCAAGCATTAAACTGAGATTTTTCCATTACATGGTCAAACCCCAGCTCTGTCACAGACCTCCAGTGAAACAGCAGCTGGTTCTTGTCATCTCCCTGAGGCTCAGTTTCCTCACCAATAGTAGGGTTTTGGTAATGAAGTCTGATCTTCTGTCAATGGGAAGACAAAGCATTCAAAGCACCAGAAGTTTTATACTCAGTTTTCCAGAACAGTTTATCATTAACTTGTGTTTCTCAGTACTTTGAGTAACACAAATTCTCCCAAGAATGATGCACTAATGAAGTACATTGAAGCCATAAAACATAAGTGGCAATTTTTCCTAATGGTTGAGGTTGGAAGGGACCTCTGGAGGTCATCTGGTCCAACTCCCCCAGTCACGCAGAGCCACCTAGAGCTGGTTGCTCTGGAGCATGTTCAGATGGCTTTTGGATATCCTTGGAAACCTCCAAGGATGGAGACTCCACAGCCTCTCTGTGCAATCTGCTCCAGTGTTTGTCACTCTCACAGTAAAAAAGTATTTCCTTCTGTTCAGATGGAGCCTCCTGCATTTCAGTTTGGCCATGGTTCAGAAATGTAAAGGCAATTAGAAAATGCAAGAGGGTCTCATTACTTCAGAAGTACATTTGCAAATGGGAGCTCTGTGTGTGAGAGAAATCCTCTTCTGGGTGCTGTCAGGAGCACAGAACAATCCCCTGGTTCCCATCTCAGGGGTGCGCAATCTCTGCAGAAGCACCATGAGAATGCAGTATTGTTTATGAGATGCTGCTACTGGTGCTGCAGTGATTTACTGCTCTCCAGCTCATCCATGTGTGTGTCAAAGAGGACACTAAGGCTAAACTGTTTTCATTGTAGTGTAAATTAAGTGAAATCTCTCCATGGCTGCCGAAGGTGTAAATCATTCATGTTGGGAGCTACCGCGGCTTGGCAGATGCACAGTAATTACTAAAATGCAATAACTCAATTGTCCTGAGCAAAACATTACAGGGAGACGATTATAGGGATCTCAGCAACCCAGCTCTTTCACTGCTGTCTTGTCACTTTGCAGATATCAGGACAAAGGGGTTTAAAGATGAGGTTTTGAAGGGAAAAAGGTGATGACCTTTTCATAAGGCTGTCAGGTAAGAGAGGATGGATACACAAAGGGAGCAAAATAACAGTGCAGAAATGAAAGAGAAAAAAGAAAAGTTAGTTTTCTAGAGCTGGCAATAAAAATGTGCAGAGGTAATCCTTATGCAAGCTAAAGGAACTAGAGCTACTGCTGCAGAACCAGGATGGGAAACCAACCAGTCAGCTTTCCAGAAGTATGCCATGGTATAAAAGCCACCGCTTACAGAAGGGAATGACAAGTGAGGCCAGACCTTTGGCTCATTTATATCAGCATTTATGATGGTCAATGCATAAAACACCATTGAAAGGCAAAGGGTGAAGCAGCTGGCCTGAATAATCAGTTTTTGGTAAGTTTTACTGTAACAGCACCTTAAAGCTTCACGTGTACCATGACAGAACACAAATGTTTAATCAAATCACCACATTTCTTGGTCCAGCCCAAGACATGAGCTCTTCCTCTTTACAGATGTAACGACCACAGAAGTGCAAACATAGTAGTGGCTTCAGGTCAAGCCCCCGCGAGATGAGCAAGGTCTTTCCCAAGACCAACATCAGCATGCTAGACACTACCCAACTGCAAAGTTAAGCAGAGATGGGCCATCCAAGTCAATGTAAACTGCCATATGTATAATATATGAAAGTCTAATAAAACATGGCTCTTCCTCATGCGCTACCTCTGCCTGCATTCCTTGAAGATCTGGAATCATCCTCAAGCATGAGGAGAGAATGCACTTCCTCTGTACACTTTTGCATCTTTCTAGTATCACATCTGCTGTGGGACAGGACTTTGCCATCTGGTCCAGCAGCTGCTCCTGGTTTAAACAAATGCTTCTTTAGGGTTCACAAAGCCCTCTCTAATTTCCTAATCTGCACGGTTTGATGGCATGGCTATTATAAAAATTGAACTGATGGTTGTAAGCAATTTGTAGGATGCTCCCATCTTTCCTTCTGATCAGCTCATGTAGTTCAAAATCTGGTACATAGCTCACACCTATCCTAAGCAGCTTTTTCTTGCTTGAGCAGAAACCTTCTGCTCTGAGTAGCAAAGACAGAGGGAAGAAAATCTCTCTTAATGAAAACAAGCAGGACTGGATAAATTCTAAGACAATTTTTGGTTAAAAACCCCCACATTTTTCTTTTTAGCATTAAAAAATCTCAGTCAAATCATATCAAATCAAATCAAATCAAATCCCCAAAACTGTAAACTCATAGTGGAAATGTCCAAGTATTCTTATTTTTAATTTAGTTTTTGGCTATTCTGATTTTACTAATAATTTTGACTTGATTTCTTCTGAGGAAAGAAGCATTCTCCTCTTCACTTCCTCTCCCACACCACTCTTACCTTTATTAGCTGGATTGACAAATAACCATGAATTGACAGTACTGACACTCATCAGAAGAAAAGGAGGACTTTTTTGTCTTTATCTCCTGCTTTTTTTCCCCCCAATTAGGTGAAGGACTGCTGAAGCTTCCTAGGAAGCAGGGCAGGTTAAGCAGCTAAATGACTTTATGGCCTTACATCTTGCATATTCTGGTGACGGTGGAAGTATCTTCTCAGCTCCCTCAAATGGAGGTTGCATATGGGCTAAGGTTCCACACATCTAACCACTGAACTGATCTCATTCCTATACTCTGATTTTTTTCTTACCTTTTTCTAATAATTCTGATAGCTCTTTATACTTTTGGCTTTCACTTGTACCTTCCAGGTCTATCACCCCTAACCATGCCAAGTGTCGGGTCCTGCACTTCGGTCGCAATAACCCCATGCAGCGCTACAGGCTTGGGGACGAGTGGCTGGAGCTGCCAGGCAGAAAAGGACCTGGGGGTGTTGGTGGACAGCAGGATGACCATGAGCCAGCAGCCTCCTGGTGTGTATGGGAAGGGGTGTGGTTAGTAGGTTGAGAGAGGTTCTCCTTCCCCTCTACTCTGCCCTGGTGAGACCACATCTGCGATATTGTGTTCAGTTCTGGGCCCTCAGCTCAAGAAGGACAGGAACTGCTTGAAAGAGTCCAGCAGAGCCACAAAGATGATGGATGGAGTGGAGCATCTTCTGCTGAGGAGCGGCTGAGGGACCTGGGGCTCTTGAGCTTGGAGCAGAGGAGACTGAGGGGTGCCCTCATCCATGGCGATCAATTTGTAAAGGGCGAGTGTCAGGAGGAAGGAGCCAGACTCTGCTCTGTGATGTCCAATGCCAGGACAAGGGGCAATGGGAGCAAGCTGGAGCACAGGAGGTTCAACCTGAACACGAGGAAAAACTTCTTTAATGTAAGGGTGCCAGAGCATGGCCCAGGCTGTCCAAAGAGGTTGTGGAGTCTCCTTCTCTGGAGACATTCAAAACCCGCCTGGACACATGTGTGACCTGGTCTGGGTGATCCTGCTCTGGCAGGGGTTGGACTGGATGAGCTTTTGAGGTCCCTTCCAATTCCTAACATTCTGTGATTCTGTGATTTCTTTATATATTGTGGGAAAAGGTACCTACATATGCTTATTTTAGACTTGCTGATGGACAATTTCATTTAGTACGCCTTCTCTCAAACACCATGAAGCAGTCATTCCCCACCTACTTTCCCCACAACATTCATGACTGTATTTATGCCTGATTCCCACACTTTCAAGCAACATTTTACCAGATGGGAAAGCATTGATCTAGCTACTAGTACAGTGTCTGTCCTTATCTTTATTTTTACATTGTTCCAATGATGGTAGCCCCATTCTCCTTTGGATGTGAACCTCCTACTATCACCTGATAGACCTGCTCAGCTGCACCTTCCATGAAGTCTTCAGGCCTTGGTCTTGGTCCCTCCACTGCCAACACAAACAGCCCAGAGATTTGACTCCAAGTCTTCTTCCTCTGCCTCCAGGACCCTCATAGCCCTACACAAGGGGTCAAACTCTGCTTTGCAGAGAATATTTAGTTTCATCACTGGTCCTTGGGAAAAACAGAGATGTTCTTCTACAGCAAAACACTGCACACACAATTTATTAATTGGGGTAGACTTTCTGGAACAGGAACAAACATATGCAAAACTTCTAATTCAATTTCCTGATTTATAAAAGCATTTGGGAATGATGTGGAAGAGATTATGAATGGAAATTACCTTGCAGATTGGGTTATACCAATCACTAAAGGGCCTGGTAGAGGGATGACATGAATTATTCATGGAACAGAGGAAGAGAAGTGAGGAGTTAGTGAAACCAAGATAAAACCAGAACATTTTCTTTATAAAAGGTGTTTGATCCGGGTAGGAGTAAAACACTGAACAGGTGAACTGAATAAATGCAGAGAGAGAACTGTATTCCAAGCAATGTGTTGCCTATGTCTAGCTCTCATAAGGTTTTTCTCTTTTTTTACTTCCTTTTGCCTCTCATCTGTTTTAAATACACACTTCAGACACAAATACATCTGAAAGTTTGTGTTATAGGTGAAGTTTGAGCTCTTTGATCTTAGTGGGAGAAAACCTCTTACTGACTTTTAATGGGAGCCTGAATTCATACAAAGAGACGTAAGGTCAGTAATTTCTAAGAGGTTTTCACTTTTGTCTCCCTCTTGCTTCTCTTGCTCTCTCCTCTAAAAGCTTTTAAAGGAGAGGGGAAGGTCTGCTCCGAGTAGCAATCTGTCCTGCTTCTCTGCCATCATTTTCCATGGTCAGAAATCGATTTTTTCAAGCAGAAGCTATTAAAGCAATAGCAGTTCTTGTAATTTACTCTTCCTGAGATGCTGCTGAGCTCACTGGAACATAGAGATGTTCCATTTTTGTTATTGATCTGTCCTACCGCTACTGGGAAACACCTGAGACTTTCGGATAGCTACAGCTCGCACTAAACTGGATGCTGAAGTGGTTAGACCTGGGAGAAACTTGTGGGGTAAGTCATGACAAGATATTTTCCAAACTTGCTTCATCTGCCTCAGTTATGATCTCACAAGATCATTCTCTCAGTACAATTTCTGCTTAGTGTTTCATGCCATTTCATATTTTCAGTATTTCATGATTTCGTGTCATAGTACAACCCATGGCATGGTATCAGCATGTCCCATCGCAGACACAGCCTTCAGTTTCTCCGTTTATTCTTTTTCACATCTCTTGGCCTGCAGTTATTACTGCCACATCTCTGATGCCCTGAAGATTACTGCACCCTGATTTTAGGGGAACCCTCCATTTTCACAGCTCTTCCTTTCCCCTTCCCGCACATTACATTTCTAAGTGTGAAGATCTAGATACTTAATAAATACAGACAATTTCTCCCTTCTTAACATCACACATTACCCTTAATTAGGCACCTTTTGTAAACTCTGTTTGTTTTCTCACACTAAAAGCAGTGCTGTCAAACTCTAGGACAAATTTCTCACTAGTTCTTTTGATACAGCAATCATAGTATACTAGGAAATATTTATAAGAAAAAGATGCACATTTCTGGGTAAGTGGAGGTATAGGAACTCTACAGGTCATGGGCTGGCAATGGTGTTTCAACCTCAGGGCCTCAACACAGTGTGCACTGGTACCACTGGACATCCAAGTCTTGGGGAGCCCCATAGTGTGGTGGGAAGGCTTAGCTACTGCTTATAAAACCTCTGAGCATGGATTCTTCAGATCAGCAGGGCAAATGCATCGTGACACCTCAGTCACAATGAATCTCAAAGGTCTAAAGCAAAACCAAGCTTTAAATATGCCATATATCCAGAAAGCCACTTGTTTCTTTAGTCCATTATACCCCTGTACATTGCCAGAGTCAGCTAACAGGAAGGTTGCACTCTTAAATACTAACATCAGATCAACATTGATCTGTGGAAATGGGATAATCCAGCACCGGTTTCTGTCTTGGACCTTCTGTTGCCCAAGACAAAAGAGAAAAACGAACATCAACCAGGGCTGAAGGCTGCTCTGATGACCACAGGGAGCAGGAGCATTGGTCGATCTCTCCCCTTTTCTGTGACTTCAGGGCGGGCTGTGCAAATAATTAGTACAATTCCACCTAAATGAGAAGCTTCCCTGGCAATTCTGTCTTTATGATACAAAGGCACATTTGGACCGAGCACCTGAGCAAGTCAAGGGCCCTCAGTGAACAAACGTCTAAAACAGATGCACTCAACTGCTTGTTTTCTTCTAAATGCCCATTGTTGTAAATAAATAGCAGGTCTGGTTGATTTTTGGGTTCTTGATGGTAGTGATAATGTCTTCTGCTTATCTGCTGCCATCTGCTCATCCCTCTCCTCATTTTATGCTGTTTTTGTTCCAGTTTCAAAAGCAATACAGAGAAAAGGAGAAACGAAATTGATGAAAAGAATGTTGGCTTGAGAGAGAGAGAGATTAAGATGTTTTTCAAGTAAATGAGAACAATTTTTGGAGGATGTGAAACGAATGTGATTCTGCATTTCTCTTTGTTTTCCCCTACTCACTGAAGCTCTCCTTTGCATGAGCAAAATGCTAGGATTTCTCTCACCTAACTTTTGCCATGGAACGTAGGGAGTCTAGTCTAAAGGAGAATATCAGGTGCCCTGTAGAGGTCGTATCAGTCATCTAAAGGTCATCTCATCCCTTCTTAAGAAAATTGATGGGATAACTCATGTCTTGAAAATGCTACAGGAAGAAATCAGACAAGGAGTTTAGATTAGATGCCTAATATTAAGTGCCCAGGGTTCAGTGGAAGGAGTCTCATTCGGATGTTTAAGTAACCAAAAAGAAAGAATACCAGCTCCCTGGAGTCCCTATCCATACCCCACTTACAAATTTCATTTAACTATCCCAAGACACGGCTATACTCTGCTCTTTGACTCACCCTGAGCCAACAAGGAATCAAATGTATTTGGAAACTCCATGGGAGGACCCTGCAAGCTTGGAGGTGGTATCAGCAGAGTTACTTGCAGTAGTCTATTTAACCATTTGCTTCAAGGAGGGGCTCATTCTTGTGATATTTCATGGGGAGCTCTTCTCTTTGCTCTGGGCAGTTGTGTAGAGTGGTGTGTGTGGCAGAAATGGATGGGATGAGCGGTGATAGCTGGGTATTGCTTCAGTCTGAACCATTAGGACCTGGATATTAAGAGTAAATGACAGAAATCCAATGAATTTAACTCAATTGCCTCTGTCCTAATGTAGCTAGACAATGCTACAAAGGATTAATCAATGTCTTTCAAAGTGAAGGTATGGAAAATGGGTGTCTTTTCCAGATCTCTATAGATGAATCAGGAAGAATAATGAGATGACAGAATTAGACCTTTGCTGTCCATCATACTGAATTTCCCATCAGATAGAGGCCAGGACTGATGTGAACCACGTCTTGTGTAAGCACTCCCAACAACTATGATGTACATACGATCAAGGCAGTCAAAATAACTTCGGGCATAATATTAAAAAAGAGGATGACAAAAGACAACAAAAAGTGCTCTTGATTTATACTTGTTGAACTGAAATGTACTACAGAGAAAGAGATACCTTTTAAATTCAAATGAAAAAGCCATCTGACAGAAATGTATGAATGTGCAAGTTTAGAATGACAAGAAGACATAAACCAAATAAAGAAATAAGATGTAATCTTCTTTAAAACATCTACAATAACATAACAAGAACCATGATTTCTTAGGTAAGTCTTGGTGCTATGCTTATGCAGAAAAGGGCTTGTTTAATGACTTTAGGTCAGATTCTGAATGCTAATGCTGATATAAACTTCATTTACTCCAGGTTTAAAATACTGTAAACCCGGTAACTTCTCTTCAAGTTCTTCAGATATAAGACAGTATTTGTATATTGATATTAGACACAGAAGTGATTTATATATATCTGAAAATTTTATCTATATCTCTGTGGATGAATAGATTTGGTCCACCTATAGGCGAGATCCCGAGAGTCTACTCCATAGACTGTCCTCTGTGAACGATGGGGAAATCACACGCTGATTCAAACCACAGAGAAACACCTCTAGGACATATGGGATCTACCTCTGTTTACTACAGGAGAAAACCCATATATCTGGCTAGATTTAATGTTGGGCTTTCATATGGCTAACATTAGATGATACTGACCCTGATTACATTCACCATGTAGACAGAAAGGAACAAGGCTGAAATCAGTAGAAACCCCATCTTGATTAACATATGATGTTGTTTAAACTCAGGAGTTTATAAATCCCTTGACCAGATCGAATCATCTTTCTCATGCTGCCTAGACCTTTAAGATCTCAATCACCATGTAGAAGCAGAAAAACTTGCTGTTTCCATCAATCAGTGCTAATAAATATCCTTGTCATTTCAAAATTCCTATTAAGAGAAAAGATTACAAACCTAAGCCCTTAGTGTTGCTCTGCACAAATATGTACCTTAAGGGTGACGCACAATACAACCGCCAATTTTTGCAGCTGGTGTCAGTCGTGGGAGCCTGGTTACATGATTCTCATCCCACCCTTGTTATTACCTGAAGAACTGCACAAAACCTTCTGAATGAGCACCATGGAAATCAGTCTAACAAACTGTGGGTGCACCTAAAAGCCGCCAACAATAAGCTCAGACAGCTTCATGCTTGTGCTACAACTCCAGGTAGCCAGCAAAAGCAATGCTTCTATGGAAATCTGGAGCCAGATACGACTTGGAGGATTTGCTTCTCAGCAGGCAGGATTTGGGACAGTTGTACAGGACAAAAAGCAGCAGCTTAAAGCCAGGAAATGCCCTGAGCCAGATGGACAGCATTCCTAGCAATGACATTCAAAGAAGGGGGCTTAATTCTGCTGGGACAACTCAAGATTCACCTGAGCCAAATAATTACAGTCTTGTATACAGTCTTGTATACAGTCCTTATAGCTCATAATGTACAAATCATATCTGAATATGAGAAGGCAGAACTAAGTCCCTCACCCTCAGTGAGCAACACGATCCGGTATCTTTCCCTCTCTGTATCTTTGGTGCAGTGAATATGAAATGTCGGGGGTCCATCAGAAGAACACGCAGAAGCAGCTCTGGAGATGTCCTGGATCCTTAATATCATCTGATCCCTTCAAAAGCTCATCAAATGTATCTCCAAAGTTAATCTTTACTTCCCACATAAGTCTCCACTGGAATCTTCCTCCAGTTTCTACTGGGACTGTATTCATGGCAGTTTGCATATTCTGCTTTTGTTGGATTTTGGCTTAAACTGCTCTTTCC
>NW_010167364.1:12717-16800 GCF_000695765.1 Mesitornis unicolor
TCCTTGATTCCACTCTTGCAATGGGGACTCTCACCTTTTGTTTTACTAAATGAAACAAGTGTCACTAAGCCACACTATTCCAGTGGATAGCAGGATCCACACAGCTCTGTTCAAGATGGATTGAAAATAGGAATATACCACTATATATCTATATCTATATCATATATCTATATCATATATCTATATCTATATCATCTATATCTATATCATCTATATCTATATCTATATCATCTATATCTATCTCCATATCTCTATCTCTATACACCATTACCAGAATTAATGATGAATTGCAGTCCTTGCAGACAGTAGGCCCTCTGCCTAAGCAGGAACAAGGAAGGGAAGTGAAGCAGGAAAGAGAAGTAAAATGCATTCATGAGGGAGGAAAAAGAGCAGAAGTAAATTTAGAGCACCAGAGGAAAAGAAAGGAGTTTGGCAATCCCAAAATGCAGAAGAATCTCACCCTTATTCAATGGGATTCCAGAGCCTGGTTATTCACATCCCTGCCTCTCAAATCCATGAATCTCATAGTTGAAGCTTAATAACTGTCAGGGATGATTTTTACTGTTTAACTTGCGCAAGATGGACAATTTGCTTTTGGAGGAACTGCAGGGAAACAAATCTCTATTACAAATGCCATCTTCTATGTACTGAAAGCAAGCTGGAACGCTCTGGTCAAGGGATAGAAAGTAACGCACTTTAAAAACGAAAGGTGCCAAAATTATTTTTATCTATCTCCTTCACATGGTACTGACGAATGTGAAAATAATGAAAATCTTCTGGGTTTGTGAATGGTATAAAAATTTAATGTCAAATGACATCAGGATTATGCTAGGCATTTTAAGGATTCTAAATGCCATGAGGTATTTTATCCTTTATTTACCATGAGATAGGCTATTAGTCATTTGAAGAGCATACTCTCCATTAGGCTGGAAAATCACATTAACTCATTGTTTCCTGGTATTTCACCCTTTTCCTGCTATAAATATATAAAAAATTTGTTTGCTCACAACTTTGGCATAAGCTTTTATGTTCCTGAAAAGGGATCAAAGAGTAAGACATAAACATTAACCAGATGATTGATTTCCTTTAAAGTCATTCAGTGATACCCACTACTACAAAGGAAGAACTGCTTCACAAACTTTAATAGCATTAATTCTGCAGCAAATCCTATAAAATAAGAGGCAATCTTACCCTCTCTTTATTTAAGGCCATATTTGCTTCCACATTTGTATATGATTGTACAAAGGGCAGAGTTCAGAGAAAATCAAAGTTGTTTTTTTCCTGCTTTGGCAATGGCATCGGTTTCTCTGTTTGCAGAAGGAGATGCTGGCGTGTATGCTCGGCAGAGGTGAGATTCACCCATATTTTAAGACATTCACATCTGCCAGAGCCACTTTACAATAATTCAGTTCTAAATGGAGACAAACAGGCAGTTTAACAGTGCTATTCAACTCATCCTGAAGTTAAAGCTTCACAGTCAGCTGAACTGCACCTGTAAAGAATCTATTTCTCACCACTGACTGTAAAACAAGCTCATAGATAGGTTTACCTATAGAAAACTGCAAAATCAGTTGATACGAATGCCATTTCCGGTTAAAAATCAGTTCCCTAAATAGCATTATCTCAGTGCCAGTTGAGGCACCCTCATGGATTTCTTAGCTCCCTCAAGGTATCTTAAATGGCACCAGATGCTTACGTTTAGGAAACTGAACGGAGCTCTCAGTGTCTACAGTGTAGGTGCCAACCTGGGAGCTCAGTGCCTGCATTTCTACTACACTCAGCAGAAAATTTATCAATACAGTGAATTACATCAGAAGAGTTGTTCAGGTTCCTATACACAGTTGTCTGCTGACTGCACTCTCTAGATGACTGGTGACATTGTGGGACTTTTTACAAGGACATGAAGTGATAGAATGAGGGGTTTCAGACTGAAAGAGGGGAGATTTGGATTAGACATTAGGAAAAAATTCTTTACTCCATAAGACACTGGCCCTGGTTGCCCAGGGAAGCTGTGGATGCCCCCTCCCTGGCAGTGTTCAAGGCCAGGTTGGACGGGGCTTGGAGCAGCCTGGGCTGGTGGGAGGTGTCCCTGCCCATGGCAGGGGTTGGACTGGGTGAGCTTTAAGGTCCCTTCCAATGCAAACCATGCTGTGATTCTATGACATTAATGGGATCCTATACACCTACCTCATACAGACACACCTGCATATCTTAGTGCATAATTAAAGGTATCCCACTTTCATTAGCTCAACACAGCCACAATGAGATATATACGTGTGTATATATATACGCACACACACTGTAATATATATAATAGACTTTCCTCATTGCTCTGCTCTGGTGGGATGAAGTATTAGAAAACTTCTTAGAGAGTTTTTTTAATTCCTGTTCAACTCACTCTGCTGGGTCTCTAAAACCCAGTGAGTGAATGTTCTGCTTAGAAGAGGAGAGAGAACAAAGCACCAACAGCAGGCAATTATTCCACATGGCTGGACCAAACATGCAGGGGTCTTGTCCTGCAAGATGTGACATTATAGCAGTTTCTGCCTACCTACCCTGTGTTTTGACTCAGCAGTGATGAATTATTGGGGTGTTTTGGAAACCGGGAGGTTACAGCACTAAGATGGGACTCTGGGGATTTTGAATTTCCCTTCTGGGTCTGCATGGCCTTGGGCAAATCATGTAATCATCGTGTGCTGGTTAATCAGCATAGTGTCCTGATCTGTTAAACAGGGACGATATCGTATCCTTGTTCTCATTCATAATCATTTGTGTTTGGAATGCAAGGCTGTAAAAGTGGAGACTTATCAGCTCAGTGCATAATTCCCAGTGCAAAAAGGCTTAACTCTCTGTGGAGGCCTGCAGGGTTACTACAATAAAAAAAATAGTAAATAGTGACTATAAACTACCAGAAAACAAAGAGTCCTGTTGCTGCGTGGCTCTTGAGACCTGAGTTTTAAATTAAAGCTTCCCAGAACATGCAGAACACTGAGTTAAGCTACTTTCTCCATTAACCTTCCCTGCCCATTATTTGTCAGGCTAATTTTGTGGCCTCTGGCCAAATTTGTCATTTCGGCAGAAAAATACTTTATTACATACAGTTTCAGCTTGTTTATTTTATGTTAGAGACTTAGATAATTACAGTGCTAAACTGTTCATTCTGTACAACACACATACTATTGCACAGGTTGATTCAATTTTCACTGCACAACATCCATATTATTGGATTTCACCAGGAGTCATTTTTTTGCATGCCTGTGATCCAGAGTTGTACGTGGTGCTGCAAAAAGGATAAGAAGGATGCTTTAACGGTTTGGACATTCACATATGGCTTGGAAACCTCCTTTACCTTGTGCAAAGGGCTCGTTTCTCCCTCTGATTATTATCAAGAAGCCTTCCTTGTGGTATGATGAGGTGTTTAAGGTTAAACTGTGACAGATGTGAAACCCCACAGGCAGTGAAGCCGTGAAACCACTTCAATGAGATGAAATGTCTGGTTTTGCTTACCGAGAAAAGTGGTGAGGAATCTGAAGTACTTTGGGCATGGCCGTACCACAACTTCTCCCACCTCCGCTTCAGGCCAGCACGTGATGTTGTCCCATTGCCTTCTGCAACCTGGGGAGAGGAGAAAAGCAGATGGTGGGACAAGCACAAGTCATATCTGCTGGATGGAGCAGAGGAACCAGGGTAGAGCAGCTGTGTAAAGTGTGGAGCCTACCACCTTGCTGCAGGCACCTTTCAGATGGAAAGGCACAGAAATATTTTCTTTAAACACAGCTTTAGTCCCTGAAATTCAGCACTGGTGGCACCTGTAACTTTCCATAAATAAGCACAGAAATAACAGCAGATCGGTGAAAGAACCAGGCAAATCAGAGTTAATAGAGAACAGTGCCTTTTCTTAGAAAAGGGCAAAAATGCCTAATTAAATATGTCTCTTCCTTGACCTTCTCTCTCCCTGTTGCATTAAAACACCAGCTCTGAGCATGCGAGACCTGCTTCCCTTCCTTCTCTGTTTCCCCCAAACTTCTGTCACCAGCTTTTTCTTCTCCTTGAAATGAGACGATTGTCCAGGGGATGTGCTCA
>NW_010167364.1:16831-24988 GCF_000695765.1 Mesitornis unicolor
CATGGATGACAAAGGTTCAGGAGCCAAATCCCTTCTCAAGAAGCAGTTTTAGTCCTTAAAAAGGGAGAAGGCACAAAATGCTTCTGGAGGCTGAGGAAGGAGAGTGCAGTCAGCAGGAGATGCTCTCTGTGGAAGGGTGGTACACTGAATGAAGGTATAACTAATGGAGATAACTTCAAGGAGAAAACATTGGATTTTGTTAAAAGAAAGCATTTCTGAAGATTTTTTGAATAGAATAAAAACTTTCTGGGAGAAAAAAATCATAAGGCATGCCCTTGCTACAGAGTTGCAATATGTGGTTCTGATTTTGTCCTTTTATTTCTGCTTTCTCAAAAGCTATCACATACACACTGCACTGTTGAGTAATATAATGTTAGCACTGAAGCCAAAAGGAGTTGGCAGACCTGAGTTAAAAAAATTCAGATGTGTTTTTCGCCTCAACATGTTACATACATTACAGTTCTTAATCCAGAATTTTGAAAACATTTTTTTCCCCCTTTAAATTTCCAACAGACGGGCACTCCAGTTGCTCCCTGGGTTAGATAGATGGGTTGTCAACAGACCTCACTCTTTTATAGCACCTCTGCTCTCGGTTATTTGACATGCCCCATTAGATTGCAACACTTCCCCAAATGTGACTAAGGCGTTGCTGTTAAGGTCAACAGCCTAACAAGAGAAACAAGAATACGAAGAAATAAGCTTCGGGAAAATACTTATCGCATGCAAGCAAAGGGAACTATGAAAACCACTGTCAAGCTGCATTTCTTGGTAATTAAAACCCAATCTGAAATTCCTCCTTTAGATCGTCTTTTACTACTTGAGCTAAGAAAAAGCTGGTGTCACCATCAGTGTGCTCAGACTGGGGCGCAGCGTGCTGTCTCAGATCAATAGAGAGCACACAAAAGTGCTTTGAAGCGGAAAACAAAACCCCTCAGCTCTCTTTCAAAGTTACTTTACACGTTTTTCCTTCCTTCTTTCATGAGCGAATAGAAATTTCCAAATGAAGTCCTGAGGTGAGTTTATCGGAGCCTGAAAAGCAGAGTAACTGACGGTATCTCCTTCGTCCATGCTCTTCCGTCTCCTTCATTAAAATTCAGTTTTCAGGTTTCTAATACCAGGTGCAAAGCTCAGTTTCCACAGTGTCATACTTATCTGCCACCAAACAGCCAGCAGCTCTAAAAGTATTAAGATATTAGATACTCTGCCCATGGAAAACAGATGGATCTTTCCTGTTCTACAATCTTTTCCTCCATCAACCTCAATAAATGATAGTGTACCTGTTTCCTCAGAACAGGTTATAATGCAAAATAAAATACAAGGTGATAGCATCAGATGGCTTTTTAAATGTTCTGAGTTACACACGTTGAGAGTTCTTGTGATCCACACCTTTTTCTGTGTTAACATTTTTCACTACCACCTGTAATGCATGAAAAAAGCTTTTAGGTGTTCACTTTTGTACCAAAAGTACTCTCTGATTAAAATAAAGTGAAGACACACAAGACTGGCCTTGTAAAACACACAAAGTGGATCTTTAAAAACTATTGCCTCTGTAAAGACCTCTCACATCTGCCTCTTAGCTCTCCAACACCATTCTTCCTCAGTGCTGCCCCAAGATGTGCTGACGCTATTTGGGCAGCTGCCTGGAAGGGTCCAAGTTTTAAAGGTGGGATTCATATCGCTGAATTTATGCTTCTAAAAGTCAGATGAGTAAATCTGAAGAAGCCAATGGAAACCAGAGCTCTGACTGGCAGCTTATGTCACCATAGGATGGTTATCTAAAGATCAGAAAATGAATAATTCTTTGGAATTCTCCTCTCCAATGACTACAAGGGGGCCTGCGTGAGTAACTCATGTTTAATGAATTGGAACAAAATGAAGACTGACACTTGCAAGATGCTTTGCATTTGCAGTCCAAAGCTGGCCGCACACCAGGTAGTCAACCCATCACAACATCAGGCAAATGTTTGTGCCTGTCCATCCAAACCAGGACAGCCTTTATCAAACAGCCTTCCAGAAAATGGTTTTCTTTCTCCAAAACTGATAGACCTCACCATGGCGAACTGCTGGGATCAAGGGTTTGACTGGCAATGTTCGGTCATGCCACTGTGACAGATCAATACATAAGAAAACTATTTGAGTGCAGAAACAGCTGCAAAGTGCCTTGGAAAAGGGAAATCTCTGTCTTCCCCGTGGCACCTCTTGGCCTCCATGGATGTAATAAAAATGACAATTTGTTTTGCCCGATCAAATCACGTTTGGTGATTGCCAAGTGCTTCTCCATTAATTAATTATTAATGTTGTCATCTTCCTTGTACTCAGTATCTGCAGGAAGAATGCAAAGGTATTTATCAAGCCTTACCCAAGGCAGCAGGTGGAAATGAGCCACGAATACACCTACCCTTCAACTCCATTTCAATTCAGAATTGCTCATTTGCTTGTTATTGAAAGCCAAGGAATAGACACTGCCAAGGGCTGTGCTTTGCTTTGAAAAGGATCAAAAGTGAGTGTGGAGAAATGCTGTGTGAAAACAAGCATGGGACTTTTTCGAGACGGTAGCATTTACCATGTCCTTGTATAATCAGGTACACTCTTAAAACTCTTGTCACTATAAGTAAATATACATATACATATACATATACATATACATATACATATACATATACATATACATATACATATACATATACATATACATATACATATACATATACATATACATGTAAGATTCTTTTCCTTTTCAATTACTTTAACTGTGACCTCCAGACACTCAGTTTTGTCCTGCTATTGCCTGGTAGATCATGAAGTGCTCTCTGGAGCCAAATATCTTCCTCTGGAGGTCTGCAGGGAGAGACCATTCACAACTTTAATGAAAAGCTGCCTTTTAACCTTGCTTCAGATAAGCAGATCAAACTGCTCATCACTGCACTGTGAGCCACATAATTAGTGTAATTACTAGCAGCCACCTTTCCCCCTCCTGAAATGTGGTCTTGCTCAAGGGGGACCATCAATGATCCAGAGACTGCCAGCCACACACTGGAGCTCAGCTCTTTACATCCAGCAGCTCATCCTTCCTCTTTGCAAGCCAAGAGTCCCAAGTGCTACATCACGCACAGCTGGGCTTTGGAGAGCTCTCCTTTAAGAGGCTCTGACTCAGAAGAAATGGTTGAAGAGCATTGACACAGTCCTGGCTGGAGAGGGCTGGGAAACTCCACCACAGCTGCAGAAGGTGATAACCTTTTCCACTGTCTCCTCTAAATGTGAATCAAAGCTCAGGCCCTTATTTCCTCTCCCTTTAAAAGGTTAATAAACAGAAAACAGGTCCAGCATCATGAGGCACAGGTATACAGTGGTTTGCATAACCAGCAGAGTGCAAAAACCATTTATTTGAGTAATATCTACACTTAGAGCAAATATATGGTCAAAGCTTATCTAGGAAGCAGCAGAGAATAACTTTCCTTCATGAATAAACACGACTTCCAGAGTTCTGGCACAGCTCTGAGATGTGACTAGGTGTGGCTGAGGAAAGAAATGAACAGCAGTAGGCTGGTGCCAGGCACTCTTAACCCAGGCAAACTCCCAATTCAGAAAAAGGAAAGCCTTTCAGCACATTTCTGACTCGCACCAAATCCTCCCTAATGAACGGGGTCACTCCTGGTCTCTTCTGAAGGACATTCACACACCAGAATTTTGCTCTTTGAATCCATGCTTAGATGCAAAAGCCACTCATTTGATGCCTGGCATATCTCAGCATCGCTGCAAGCCTCATTACCCACAGGTAGATAACAGCAAGGCAAGGGTGCAGTTTGGTTAAGCCAAGCTGAGATATCACTGAGTACCATCACAGGCTGGTGTGTTTGCAGTGGAAACTCATTTTCACTCCAGTTTGATAACTTTCCAACCTCTCTGGAGCTAAGACTGTAAATAACTCTCGGGTGATGTTTATTCTCCCACTGCCAGCTTATGCTGAAGTGCAGCCGAGGTGCTCTCTCCTGCTTTGCCCAGTTAGGTCTCATTCCAACCAGTTATCACTGCATCGACCTTCTTGACCCACCCAAGCACTAAGCTTTTGCCTGACTGAATTAGACCCCATAAGTCAGTCTCTGCAGCAATCTAACAACTTGGTTCCAGACAAGGAGCTTGAGTTCAGTCACCATAGAGGTCAGGAGAACCCACCACGAGCCTTGGGTTGCCCCAGACTCCAATGAGCAGAGACTTCCTGAATCAGGGATAAACTTCTATTTAATTAAAGTATGAAATAATAAAAAATACCTTAGATACAAGATTTACAGAAGAAAAATAATCTAAGTTGAATGGATCTTGATTTTGCTTCTGAACTCATGGAAATTTTTAAAATTCATAACCTCCTGGGCCAAGGAGTTTCACAGTTTAAGTGTCCACTGGAAGAAAAAAATAAGTACCTTTCTGAATTCACTTTGAACCTGCTCATCGCTGGTTTCATTAGGGATTGCCTAGTTCTTGTACAAAGGCAGAAATATTCAGAACCTAACCACAATATCCCTTTCCCTGGGGAGAAAAAACATAAAATCCTCTTTCATTTCCCTCCTCAGGCATCTCTTCTTCAAGCTGAAGTGTCCTAGCCTATTTGCTTCTGGCATGGAAGCAGTGGCCTATAAATTCTCCCTTGTATCTTTTCTGTTCTTAATTCTACCCCTTCCTGCCCTGCCCTGGACTTGCAGAATTGGGTTTTACCTTATTATTCTGTGACAGATTGGGTTTGACTGGGGTTACCTTGCTTCCAAGGTTTCACTAAACGAACCCTCCCACCCTTCCTTGCCAAATTCAACCCTTTCCCTCCCGTATTCCCTGCTGTCCCCTCCTCCCTCCCAGCCTCACTTACTCGAGCATCCTGCGGGCACCTCTCCTCCCCACCCAGCTCCATCCCATCACCTTTTTATTTTTATCAACACTGACAGTCTGCTCTGAAGCAAATCCATTCCCTCAGAGCTCCCCTTTCACCTTTCCATGGCTTTGCATTCAATTTGGATGTTTTTTTGCCTGTCGGGCTGCCTGCTATCACTCCAGCACTGTAGGCAGGATGTGACAGAGAAACCACTGAGCTGAAGGAAAACCACAATCCTGCCAGGGCATGCAAACCCCTGACACTGCAGCATTTCCTTCTCACCGCTGATGTGCTCTTTGTGGTGCACCGAAGCCCCTTATCCTTCTCTCAGACAGGGATTTGGAGTCCCAGCTCAGCAGAAAATGGACTTGGACAAGCACAGAAAGCAGAAAAAAAAGGATCCCTGGATTGAGGATCAATGAAACGAGTTTACCCTGGGCTTTGCCTCAATATCTGTGGCAAGACTGAAATATTGATTTCATTTTCCTCCCTCCAGGTACAAGCTGGAGAGAAACAAGAAAACTGCTACCTGCTATAAAAACTGGTTTGCACTTCTGCAGTGGCTTCCAGTAGAAGCTGTCCAAGCACTCATCAGGAAATGTTAAAAGATACCTTTCTTCCTAAATGTTTGCAAAAATTTGACTCAACGACGCATGAAGGAAACCTCACCTTAAGCTTCCAGACTGAGTCATTCTAAATGGTGTGAAAGAAATCACCACAGACTATTTCTGGAGGATTATTTTTAAGCATGAAAATCCTATGAGTTTTTCCATCATTGATATCTACTAGGAAATGGGTTAAAAAAAAAAGTTTCTCATCTTTCGGTAACCAACAAACTAAATAAACACTTGACTTTTTTTCATCCCTCCAGATGACCCGTTTTATAAATCAAATTTGTCAGCTGACTCCTTCTGCCTAATTCCAGAACATGTAAACTGAAGCAAAAGAGTGAGATTAAAGACAAAGATTTATAAAGTGGGTTGTCAAAACCGTAACTTATCACCAGCATCTAAACGAGAGACAGATCTTTAGTGCTCTGACACAGAGGATGCTTAAAGGATTAATCCAGGGCTTCCTCATTCCTCTTTCAAATCCCCCTGCTCTTCTAGAAGTTGCCGAGAACTGGATTTACAGAGAAACAGGCTTTGAATTTAGTTTTGTAACCTTCCTATATGGCTTTTCACATGTTGGCACCTCCAGACTGCAATGCATAGTGAAGATGATAAACTCAACCTCTAGCAATGCTTTTTTGACTGTTGGAAAGGCAAGAGTGACAATCCTCATAACGTAAGATCTAAAACGGGACTTATAAGGCTGCAGCTTCTCTGTACCTCACTGTCTGGCCTACCAGAAAGAGACAGAGATGCTGTGAGGAGAAAAGCATGAGATATTTTATCAGGTTTCCTAATAAAACTGGCCAAGCAATGACAGAGCATGAGTGCAGTGGCTCACACTGATGGTTCAAGTGTTGTGTGAGTCAGGAGACTCAACATTTAGCCCAATCTGTGTGAAATCCTTGACTTGCTTAAGTATATGGCAACTTGAATGGTAGCATCAAGACGAGAGCTGAGGAGATCTGGCCTCTCTAATGAAGCACAAACCCTCCCACTGACCAGCTCAGCTTCACTTGCTCTTGAAGGCAAACAGCCAAGTGACAGCCACCCTTGGCAACGTGCTCATGGCTTATCAACCTGCAAAAAGCTGCGGAAGAGGTCTCTCCTATAGCAATTGTGGCATGATTAAGAGGAATCTTACCCTGTTGCTAATTGCAGGATCACCCTGTACTTTCATGAACAAATGACGTGCTTTGCAATGGAGAATTTCAGCCAAAGCTGTGTTGCTCTTCTTCAAGGTAAATATTGGTTTAAGATATGACAGCCCACTAAAAAAAAGGCAAGGTAAAATGGAAGTTTCCTCTACAAACTATAAGCCAGAGACTGCCTGGCCTGCTACTGGAAAGATACTGCAGTCCTTCCACAAAGCTGGAGAGAACTTCATCGTGTAAAATCTTCATGACCTTGCCCTTGCTTACTAAATATGCTTCTCATTCATAAATATTGAGGGGCATCTGTAGAAGCAGGAAAGGTTGTGTGGGAGCCCTGTACCTTAGCTCTGTAGGAAGGGATAAGAAGGCCCAGAAAGCTTTGATTTCACATGGAGGCATATTTAATGGTTGGAAGGCAAGAAAACCTGAATTTGTGAGACAACGGAAATTTGAAAGCTTTCCATAACAGAAACCCTTCCTAGGCCTGGTGGATGAAAAGAATGGTACCACTGACCTCAGCTTCTCATGCCCTCTACAATATCATTTTCCTATGTTTAAAAGGTCTGAATATCAAGAACTAAAGGCACCTACATTACAGAAAGTCCAGTGCGTAGTAAAACCAGTGGAAAAATCTCCACCTGCTGCAGCAGATTTTGGATCTCAGCTGTATATTGTAATGGGAGTTCAGCATAATTTATGGCATATGCAATGTTTTCCAATGTACTGATCCTATGTAAAAAGGGTGGATACCATCATGAAAGTGCCTTGAAATAGTCAGCAAGAAAAGAAAAATTAAGAAGATGAGGGAGGAGAGATTTCTTAAGCAGAAATCTGATGGGGTGTGAGGGGGACAAATACCAGCCGCTGTCAAAAACAAAAGTTCTGCATAAATGGATTTCATCTGAGCAATTATCCAGAGCTTCGAAAATGCTATGAATTTGCTTTCCATTGGTCTGTAGCAATGACATTTTCTCCTTCTTTTTATAACCTTTGCATAACTAAGTCTGTGCACATTTATATATTAAGCCCATGCTAAAAGATAACTAACCAAAAAGTCCGATGGCATTTAAAAATGTTACATATTCTCCAAACTAAAATGTCTTTTTCACTACAAGATTTACGTCCACTAAACGGCTGTTAATCCCAACAAGCTACAAGACAGCTGTTCCCAAGTCAAATAAACACTGCTGTTCGTCAGAAAAGCTTGCAGCCAGGACATGTCAACAACAGGCAAAACAAAAGCAAAGCCTCCACCCCTATAGCGTGTTACAGCAGAAAACAGATGTTGTAAGGGTTTACCTCATGATTGTGTCTGTAGAAACGTGAGGTCAAGGCACTTAGCTCTACAGGGAAGAATGATGAGGTGCTGTGCACATCTGTGTTTGAACTTCAGCCTGGCACTGGTGGGTATCTGGACTTCAGGTGACAGGGAAGGCTCGTGCAGCGTAAAGCAATGAAGGAGGTACTACTATTCAACAGGGAATTAGCAGCCCTCAGTGGAGAGGTGCCCTCTCCTTGAGCAGATTTGTAG
>NW_010167364.1:25019-49619 GCF_000695765.1 Mesitornis unicolor
TACTATTTCCTAGGAAAAAGACTCATGGCCTGGAAGAATGGCCATCAGCTTCAGACTGGATCAGAGCAGTCAACACAAAAGGCTGGGGGCTGCTCACATGTAAGGGTTGAAACTGAGTCTACCACTGTGGCAACACGTGCTTCATCCTTCCCATGTTTCAGATGCCTGCTTTCCTAGTGTGGTCAAGGGAACGTTTTCCTCTCAGAAATACAGGGCAAGTTTCTTTAGAATTTTAAGACGGCAGGATGCACTTCTGTAAGAGCTGTAGCATGAAGTGTTGGTGGCTGGGAAGAGTCACTGGGATGGAGAAAACATTAATGAGGGAACACTGTTTGGAGGTAGCACGCAGTGACCTGTTCCAACTGAGTATCATGGCCACTGTCCAATAACTTATGAGTTATGAATTATGTCCCATGACTTATGAAAGCCTTACACACTTGTGAAACAACAACTGAAGGCCACACTGATTATCCAGGAGCATCTATTAAGATTTCTGATGTGTGGCTACGGGCTCAGCAGAGTCAACCTCTGTCCAAGAGTCTGTTTTTCTTGACTACTTTTTCTTTGGGTGATCTGAACCGTGGAGACAAGCCTGATTGCTTCTCCTGCAAGCAAGGCCTCTCTGCAGACCTCCTCAGCCTGAGGACAGGTATCTCCTCTGGCTGCACCAATGCCACCTGACATTATTACCCTAAGCACTCCTCAGACATCTGCCAAGATGTGTATTTCCCCTAGAAACTACCCCCCTTCAAATCTGCCAGTTCAGTGGCTCATCTGAATGCTCCCTCCACTAATGTGTTTAAAACAACAGCATTTTGCTAATGAAAACATCTATCCTCGTGTATGTGAAGGTGAAGTAGCACCCACATGAGAACTTAGCAGGTCTCAGGGATGTACCACCACCCTGATGCAGCCAGAAAATGCAGCACCTCCTCATCCTTGGGCAAGTGGTCCATCCACCCTCCTGTCCACCCTGCTGTGTGCACTATGTTGAGTGCTTGAGCTGCAAACAGCCATAAAGTGTTCTGCTCTAGTGATGGAGCACCTGGAGAGCTGCTGATAACCGGGCTGTCGTACAACACATCATCTATCCCAAGAGGACTTATGCAACTGGAAGGTGAGAATTCACTTGAACTTTTTCAAGCAAGGAACTATTAATTATTTCTTATCTTACTGCACTACAAACAGATGGTGATGAATAAACAGACACCTCATTTAAACTTCATTAACTTTTTTCCAGCTTGACTTTTAATTTCCATATGTTCACTGCTTCTTCTCCCATAAAACACGCTTTGATTTCTTCAAGGGGGAATGAGAAAGAACCCCAAGTTACAAATTTGGCTCTTTAAGCCAGCCATCACTCTAGGCCAGTAGAACAGCAAAGGCAGTACTGGGAGTTTAGACAACACGGACCACTTCCCACCTGGATTTGTTTGCATATGACAGCGCTGGTGATGAGATTGCAGGACTCAGCTCTACAGCCTGCAAGAAGTGTGAAGCATATACAAGCTAAGCAGATGTGAACAGGCGTTGGCAGGGGGGTTGGCACTACTTTCTCTCACGTTTTCCACTTTTCTAACTTTTTGATCAGGTTTCAAATCCTGCTTGCAAGACAGACAGGTCTAGATTGCAACTATGAAGTGCAGTGCTGAAGTACTTGAGGTATCAGAAGCAGCTCGACTGTAGCAGCCCCTTGAAGGCTATTGGCAATTTTCACTGGCACTTAGAAAATCACCTCAGCTATCTCCAGGCTACTGAACTGTTGGGAACAGACAGCCTAAATATTGGTTTGACTCTGTGAGATGCCAACAGCCTCCAGCTGTGAAGTTCTGAGCTTGCTTCACTTGCACTTAACTTCTACAGCAATATAGGAACCAAATCAAGCCAAAGGTCTTCCCTTTTGGATGAAAAGAAACAAGTCCTGAAAAACAGGAAAGTGACCAAAGTCCAACAAAGGGAAATGCAAAGTTCTGCACGTGAGAAGCAATGCCATGCACTCATATGGGCTGGAGAGCAGCTCTGCAGAGAAGGACCTGGGGCTCCTGGTAGACACCAGGTTCAACAAGAGCCAGAAATGTGCCCTTGTCACAAAGAAAGTGAATGGTATCCTGGGTTGAACTAGGAGAAGTGTTGGCAGCAGGTTGAGGGAGACGATCCTTCCTCTCTGCTCGGTGCTGTGTGACTCATCTGAGGTGCTGGGTCCAGGTCTGGGCTCCACAGTACCTTAGAGACAGGGACATGGTGGAGAGAGTCCAGCAAAGGGCTGCAAAGAAGATTAAAGGACTGGAGCATCTCATGTATGAGCAAAGGCTGGGAGAGCTGGGACAGTTCAGCCTGGAGAAGAGAAGGCTCAGGAAACTTATCAATGTGTATAAATATCTGATGGCGTTCAGGGTAAAGAAAGCAGAGAGGCAATAGGCACAAACTGAAAAAAGGGAAATTTCATTTAAATATATGATTTTTTTTTTTTACTCTTTAATATACTTAAACACTGGAACAGGTTTTCTAGAGAGGTTGTAGAGTCTCCAGCTTTTCAATGGAGTTTTTCAATGTGTTTGTCCTTACCTCACCCCTGCTAGATAGGAAAATATTGTTATTTCTAATTTAAAGCAGGAAAACTAAGGTCAAGAGACCCAGGAGTCATCTTAACTGCAGCAAGAGTGCTGCAGTAGTTGTAATAATCTATGGATATCAAGTGAGGCAAAGTTTGCAGGGAGATCAACTGTGAGACCAGCATGGAGTGGGATTAAAATGTTTAGGGTGTGATCTGTGTCATTCACAGTATCTTATCTATTGCCATCTCAGCCATGTCCTCACACATAACAAAACCACAAACGTCACTGGTCCAACACCCAGGTACAGCTGTGTCTGATGCAAACCAACAGCACTTTCTCCTTGGCTCTGTGATAAGGGGAGGAATAACCAAAACTCATTTGCCAACATGTCAAAACCCAGCTAAAAGTCTTCCATATCACTTCATAGAAATGGTGCAGGCAACTTCACTGACTTGAGTTTTAGGTGCTTTAGAAACACCCTTTCCACTCAGATTGAGATGAGGCATTTTGTACATCGTCTCCTTCATTGAGCAGGGAATAATCCTGCCACTTGCACAGTAACAGGTTTTTCAGAAGGTTTTTTAAATAATGCCTCAAAGTATACTGTGAGCACTCCTTAGGGGCCAACGGGCTGGAAAGATCATCTCACAGATACCCAAGTGGAAGTTTACCTTCCTCAAATGCAGTTCTGTATGTGAACCAACAGATTCATTGCTCCTAACAATGGAATTGGGACTTCACCTCCTTTGGCCAAATCCCCTCCAGGGCAATGAACACCAGGACAGGAATCTTCTGTGAAGTGTGGTTATTTCCAATACAGCTGAGTGGTCACTAAGAATCCCTTCAAAGTAAATGAAAATCTCATTAGCATGCAAGATCTGAACACGACTCATCACATCTCAAAAGAGATGCCTGAACTTGGCCAGAATACATTGGAGCTACCCAAAATCAGGTAAAAGAAACCCCTCACCAAAAGTCATTCCCATGCAATGGCTATTTGTCTGTGTGAAACAAACTGGTCTCAGTCTACTGTCTTGATTTTAATGGTAAATAATCCACTTCTGTGTTGAATCACAATTATCACTTTATGTCTTTACCAGTTATTTCAGCATGGAGTTAAAGGATAAGAGGACACAGGACTGCAAGGACAGTCCTGCTCATGAAATCCCATCCTGGGCTGCAACATGCAACTGCATCTTACACGCCCTTCCATAAACTGGGCAAGCTCTGCCATGAAGTCAATAAAACACTCCTTCCCGCAGACCTCCAGAAAGGCTGTTCAGTATCCTCGGATGGTTGCAAACTGCCTTTTAAGTCCAGACTTTGATCTGACGGCCGTTTTATTCTCCTGTGTACACACTGCCAGCTTAAACTGGTCTCCTCTGCTGTTTTCTTCCCGGTTGCATCTTCCGCAGCCCCTCCTGTGCTGGAAAGCTAAGAGCTAACCTCTTCTGGTCACACTTCTGTGACCCCTGCGTCTCTCCTGTGTCCCTGCTAAAGTCTCCTCAAATAGGGGTAACTTCACTGATCCGGAATCACACTCCCAATAGGGAATAAAGACTCCCACCTTGCTAATAATAAACAGCAATCCTGTGATCCAGCACTGCTGACACCAGGAATAGCAGTCGGCACCTACTGCCAGCACTGAAAACACAGGGATTTAATTTGAAAAGAAAGCATCGATTTCACCCATGCCTATACACGCACTATAAGGAATGGGTCTTTGAAGACAAAATAGCGTTAAGACAAACATTGTTTATCAGTGGAAATCTACCTGCTTATCTGGAGCTGGTGATCAATCTCAGCACTACCATCAGGTATTCTTAATAAGTGACTAATCTATCTGACACATCAAATTACATTGATGATTAAGCCCCTTTGATCAATACAATTGATAATGGCTTCTAAACAAAGCTTTATTACCAGGCTGTACCGAAACTGTGTGTTTCCTTATTTCCACTCATTTAATTAGAAAGGGTAACAAATCGGTTGTTAAACCTCAAGCGATTTTCTTTTTGCTAAAAGGATGAGGAATGCACAGAAGGCAATACACCTACCTGGCCATAAATCAAGGTATTACATTACAGATGGCAGGGAATCTCAATTGCTTTCCATTGTCCTCTGGGACACTGAACAGTGTTAAAATCACATTTTTCCTGGGAGATTTACTGGGATTTTTTTTCTTTCCAGCAACACTCAGACTAAACAGCCATCACTTCCACACAGCCTCATATCATCACCTCCATAAGATTTCTCCCCACTAAACATCCCCCTCACTCACAACTGTCAAAGTTCAAAGTGTAAATTTTGCAGCTGTGCTCAGCTACATTTCTCATGTTATGGAGCCCCACTCCAGAAGAAGCTTTTTCTGCCTGCTTGTGTTCACACAGAATCACAGAATCATTAATGTTGGAAGAGACCTCCAAGATCACGAAGTCCAACCGTCAACCCAGCATCACCATGCCCATTAAATCATGTCCTGAAGTGCCACATCCACACACTTTTTGAAGACCTCCCGGGATGGTGACTCCACCACCTCCTGGGCAGCCACTTAGACACTTGGAAGTTACCTGACCACACCACAAAGTTCTCCATAAGATGATTCACTCTTTGTCAGCCATTTGAGAATCAACACTTTAGAGATGCTGGTTTCCTTCTGCTGATTGCAAGGGCAGCTGTGAGAATCAGGTATTGAGCTCTTAAATACCTGCTGATGTTTTGGGGCACATGGATGCCAACTGCTTTCCGCCCAGTTTGCATTGTAAAATTCGGTCCCTACACATGTTCCACACTGATGTCACCAGTGACCATTTCTACCCAGAACATGCAGACTTGCACAAACAACTCAGGAGTAGCTGGTACTGTCTCCATGCGGAAAAAACATGGTACAGTGCTCACAACTGAAATCTCTGAATCAGTCCCATGTAATGACTATGGGTAGTGACTGGTGGAAATGCTGAATTATCCCCATCCAATATTTCAGCATTCCATTATAATAAACAAATTCCAAAGGATCTTTATATACTTGCTACTGCTTGAGTATTAAGGGCTTGCAAAAAAAATATTAACACTTCAAGTATTTATTCTTTTATTTTGAATGTACTATACTTAATTGAATTTCTTTCAGTGTCCATGAAAATGAAATGAAGCATTCAGTTGGCTTTCAGACGA
Source organism: Mesitornis unicolor (assembly GCF_000695765.1). Classification (NCBI taxonomy): domain Eukaryota; kingdom Metazoa; phylum Chordata; class Aves; order Mesitornithiformes; family Mesitornithidae; genus Mesitornis; species Mesitornis unicolor. The sequence goes on from NW_010167364.1 coordinate 30,746, forward strand.
ATGTTTTTAACTACCCTGACTTTTCCCTTTACTGGATTCAAGGAGAATATTTCTTCAAATGGCTCCATTAAACTGTACAGGGACACTTGAAATAGTTTCTGAATCAAAGAAAACCATATCTTAGTAGATAAAAGCAGGGGTCAAAAGCCATCCTTGCATTCAGTAAAGCTCCTCTGGGGATCAGCTTGTCCCCAGGACGCTGTTGTATCATTAACAGCCACTGTGCAGAACAGCCCTTCAGTCTGTAGCATAACTGAAAGCAATGCCAAGGGAGAGAGGATGAGAAGACATCTTCCACTTTTTCCTCTTTCAGAAGGTGGAATGCAAATATCAAGCAGGATGTGCATCTTCCTACACATTTCCCCAGCAAAGGGATCCCTTGTTTTCAGAGCCTGACAACCTACCACTGGTCCTTACACCTCCTTTAATCACAAAACCTGTACCTGTAAATTGAGAGAGGCACTTGGAGGGGGAGAGGTCCAACTTGATTCCTCAACTTGCGGCTTTGACAGCAAGAGATGGGATGGGACAGCACTAAAACCAAATGCTTGCTTTCTCTGCCACACTGAGCTCTACAAATTAAGACTGCCCATGGGTGGCTGTGCCAAAATCTCCCAAGATCTCTGCTGGTTGTCCACTGGGAACTTGCATTAGCACAGACCTTTTCAACATTGCCCACCCGTGTCATGTCTCACAGGTTGGTCTGCAGCTCATGGCCACATCCTGCAGCTTCTCTCCAGCTCTGAAACTCCATGTGCTCAAGGCATGGCACACCCATGCCTACTCCTTGAAGGCGGCACAGCTACAGGGCTGCTGCCTGAGGCTGGGGTGGAAAAAACTTGGGAGGCTGGAGAGCAAAGGTGGCACAGAATCATAGAATGTATTGGGTTGGAAAAGACTTTTAAAGCTCATCCAGTCCGACCCCTGCAGTGAGCAGGGACAATGTAACCATATCAGGTTGCTCACAGCCCCATCAAGCCTGACCTTGAATATCTCCAGGGATGAGGCCTGCACCACCTCTCTGGGCAACCTGTGCGAGTGATCTACCACCCTCATATTGAAGAACATTTTACTAATATCCCACCTAAATCTATCCTTTCCAGTTTGACCTGACCCTTCTCTCCTGATCGCTGAAGCAAGGAGTGAGTTAAGGAGACTGGAGACCCTTCCAGGAGGACTGCCCGCTCTAGTGTGTGCTGCATGTTGTGTGAACAAGGAGAGTATCTCAGCCTCCTTGCCCAACTTCATCGATACCTTGCAGCTTTGGAACACACTCTTCCTTCCTCTGCTTTGCCACCAGGAAAGGAGCAATTTTGGTGTGGGGATGGGAGGGCAGTTCAATGGAAGGAGAAGGTTGTCATGACTTCCCTCGAAGCAAACTAATGCCTGTGAGAACTTCAGGCTTTCAGATCCCAGGAAAGGGTTGGTTAAGGCACTTCCAGATCAGAGAGATGGATGACTATGTCTGATTAAACACACTGAGACACCTAAGCTAGGCTTACTCAACTGGGACGCAGCAAGTGATCCCCAGAGAGCTACTCAAACTCTTGGTTGATTGAATCTTACTTTGGAAGTACCTATTTCTCTTCTTCCTAATGTAAGAGCTCAGCATCACCTGGAGTGAGGGCTCTGCTCCAGCAGCAGAAGGGGTGAGAAATGGTATGGACAAGGCAGATGTGAGGTTGGGTGATGTAGGCTTGCAGACCAGAGAAAGAAATAGCGGCTCCATACCTGAAGTCTGGTTATCCACAACAAGCTCTGCCAGGCACTGGCTGCGCTCCTCTTCAATCTCTTGCATGATGCTGCACTCCGGACGTGTGCTGGACACCTGCAGAAAGGGCAGAGAAGAGTGAGCAAAACCCATCTATCCTCAGAGATGCATTTCTGGTGATTCATGGCCATCTGAGCTCTCCTGGGTCACTGTACAGTGGGAATATGCAGCCAGCTTTATTTTATGTTTGCTTGAGAGAAGGGAGCGTAACCCAGCACCTGCTGAAAATATAGCATTTCCCTCCATGTCATCCTTAAACAAGCCCCAACACCTATTTTTTCCTGTTGATCATGAGCAATTCTGCTTCGTTATGCTCTGGGAACCCTGCCTGACTAATCTAACACCAACAGCTATCTAGGGCAGGAAGATGGCAGTTTTAATATTCATGCCAAGAGCAGAGGGATCTGTGCTTACATGGTTTATTCCCTCCGTTCTCACATGGCCTGCCTCCTGGCTTCTGCTAATTCAAAGCAAAATAAAACCCAAATCAAATAAGAATGAAATCTCTGATGCAGATTAGGAGATCAGGGAGCTAAAAAGCAGAAATTTCCAATGACAAGACTTTCCTCCCCCCGTGGTTTCTCCTCAGCCAGACCTAATTATATTGTGTTTGTAATACAACAGTGGCTATAAATGTTCAGGTAATTAACCGTGGACTCCTTACAAGATGTAATTCATGAACTGCCTCAATCATAAAATGTGCAGATGACAATTTGCACTCCAAAAAAGGAACCAGGAGCTGTATAATGGGTCACATAACACAGTGTGTTATGCCCTTATCACCAAGATGTTCTCAAGTTGGAAGGGACACCTTGCTTCATTGCTATGGCAATAACAAGCAGAAATTGAGGTTCCATTACACACGGCGCTGCACAAAACCCCATCTCTTTCAAGAAGATTGCAAACAACATTCAACAGAGTGAAACCTATTCAGAAAGTCAGCTGCAAAGAGATGGTGAGAGGGGAACGATGTGAAGAGAGCCAAAGTCTTGGCTTGAGTTTATAACATCCCTGTCAAATGTGATGTAGGAAAAACCATGAGTTGGATGAGCCTCAGGGATAGATTCTGAGGACAGGGGATGAACCTTTTCCCTGTTAGATTTCATTGATTTGGTGTTAACTGCTGCTGGATTTTGGAAAAAAACATATTTTTTCATCAGGAATAAGCAGAGAAAAGAAAAAAACCCAAGAGATCTTTTCATGTCTTGTTTCAAATTGTGTGAGCTCTTTGTCTTTCCATCTACTCGCCAGGCAAGTTTGTAAGACAGAAGGCACAGAAATCCTTTGAAGGAGCAATTGTTTGATGTAATTTGACCTGCGGATTAAAATTATAAAATAATTTAGCACATTATTCCCACCACGTCATTAACCCAACCTGCTCTTTTTCCTGTTTCACTCCATGTCTTCTTTAGACTGTAATTTCCTTTAGCTTGGGAATGTGCCTTGATTAGTAGTGCATAAACAATTAATTATGTGGTTTTCCAATGAAATTAAAATTAAAAAATACCAAACATGAGAAGCGGGAATTATTTGGAGTTGTCTTGGTACTCAAATGTTTCTTTGTCCCAGAGGGAAGCAGATCTTAGGAAATTTTATCTTGGCTCATCTAAAATACCACAGATACATTTTGTTGAGATTTACAGTGCCTCTTGCCTTTTTATTTTAACCTTAGAAAAGTGTGAGGGGAAGCGTGAGAGATTTGCAGAACACTTGCCGTAAAAATAAAGACTGAAATGTTTTTAAAACATTCTGACTTTTTCAAAGGGAAGTTTTAACTCCCTGGACTTAAAACTATTGCCAAATTCATCTCATCTATAAATAACGCAAGTTTTCACTTTATAAATTAATTCATACAGCTCTAACTTTGATCAGGGTTAGCAAAGCCCCGTGTACGTCTACAATGTATTTTATTTTAGTTTTTATGCAGCGAATTTTCTACCAAGGCCATTAGCAAGTACTTTGCTGCTGCATCTTCCCTTCAACTAAAATGCATCCCTAGATTGGTTGATTGCATATTTACCTCAATGGCCTGACATTTACTTTTGAGTAAATGTTTTATCATCTTTCAGAAAAAAAATAAAATGAGGCCAGTTCATTGTTAGCATTCTGAAAAGTGAGCTTGTGATAGGTTCAGGCAAACGTGATTAAGATTTTCAAAATCTTGTATTTTTCCATCCAATATAAGAGAAAAGACTTCTGTGTCAGGCAAGCCACTGGAAAAAGAGTGTCCAATAGCTAAAAAACCAAAATACGGGTAATCTTGGCTTTTGCAGAGCTGGTGCTGACTTGCTGGGAGCTTTTAAGGCAGATGACTCCATTGACTGAAGGGAGTATTTAGGTGCCCAATTCCCACTGATTTCAAGCAGAGCTAGACACTGAACTGGGATTTAGTATCCTGACTAGAGTTATCAACCTCACTTGAGATGTCCTAGGGTATCCTGGCCAACTCCAGAAGGGCTTGTGTAAATTGTATTTTGGCTCTGCCAACTTCAGACCAGCTGCCTCATCTATATTAAGCTCTTTAAAACAGCACTAAATACTTAAAAGCAAAGAATCACAGGATCACAGAATATTAGGAGTTGGAAAGGACCTCGACAAATCACCCAGTCCAACGCCTGTCAGAGCAGGATCACCCAGACCAGGTCACACAGGAATGCGTCCAGGGGTTTGAATGTTTCCAGAAAAGGAGACTCCACAACCTCTCTGGGCAGCCTGGGCCATGCTCTGGCACCCTCACAGTGAAAAAGTTTTTCCTCATGTTCAGCTTGAACCTCCTGTGCTCCAGCTTGGGACCATTGCCCCTTGTCCTGCCATTGGACATCACAGAGCAGAGCCTGGCTCCTTCCTCCTGACACTCGCCCTTTACAAATTGATCCCCATGAATGAAGTCTCCCCTCAGTCTCCGCTGCTCCAAGCTAAAGAGCCCCAGCTCCCTCAGCCACTCCTCATCAGGGAGATGCTCCACTCCCTCCAGCATCTTTGTGGCTCTGCGCCGGACTCTTTCAAGCAATTCCCTGTCCTTCTTGACCTGAGGGGCCCAGAACTGGAGACAATATCGCAGATGTGGTCTCACCAAGGCAGAGTAGAGGGGAAGGAGAACCTTTCTCGACCTAAAGAAAGAAAGAAAGAGTGGGATATATCTCACCTTCTTTCTCAGTGGGACAGATCTTCCTTCATTTTAGCTGGGTAAAAGCTATGTGTTTAGCCTGAACTGCTTTTTACCATTCCTTCTAGTCCACAGAGAGCCAGCGAGCATCAGCCCTGAAGGCTTTCATCTCACTTCACTGACTGTAGTTGAACCAGTTCTAACTAAAATACCCAATATTTAGCTGGAGAAGGTCAGTGATGTGTGAATTTTATGTCTAAAGACCTTTAACTGAATCATCAAGGTCAACAAACAGATTCACATTGGAGGCCGCCCAGTTTATGGCTCATTTTCCACATTAACTAAATAAGTAAATAAATAACCCAAACAATCGCAGCAACCCTCCTTCTACCTCCCTAGTGATAACACTAATAACCCTCACAAATCACAGCCATCATTTCTATAGGCTAACAAGGCAGATGGAATAATAATAATTATTAAAAAATCACAAGTTTTGGACATCATAGGAAACAGAAAAGTGTGGCTTTTTTGCTGGTAGATCATCAGTTCAGCTGGCATGATGGTGAGCAGGGCAACGAGTTCAGCTGCCTGAATTAATCTCCCAGTTGACAAAACGCTCATGGCCGAAAAGACCCCTCAAGAGCTGCGAGTCCACCTATGAAGGGGGATCTTCCCTGGGATGAGAGGCTAAATAACTCTCCTTTCTTGGTGTATTCCTCCCAGAAAAGGCTGAAGTAGACTTTACAGAGAGCTTGGTACAAACTCACTTCTTCCCCAGCTCTGGTTTTTTGTTGTGTTGTTTTCCTTGGTTTTTTTTCCCCTGTGGAAGAGGCAGAGATCTGGGGCTTTGGCATCTTTCACCTCAGTGGGCATCTGGCCATGTAGACATAGGGCTGAGGACTACACTAATTCACATTTCCCATCCAAAAAATGTAGATCAAGGGAAAGCGTGACCAGCTTTGGTTAGCTTACATTAACATTAGCTAGTGAACCATAATCCAGTTTCCTAGGAATATCCATTTTGGGTGAAGCTGAAACTCTGTAAATCCTCCTTTGCTAAGTCCTCCTGACATACCCAAGACACCGCGTAAAAATTGTGGTGGGTTTGTCAGGGGTTATTTTTCCTCTGAAATGTCCTCTGAAGCCCTGAACAGAAAGATGAAGGACATGTTTTTCTGGATGTGATTTCCTGCAGCTCTGAATTCTGCGGCAATTCTCATGTGGAATTATCCCCAAAGTCTTTATTAATGAGAGTTTTCCTTCCCGCCGGATCTCAACAGCTGTTAAAGGATTACTGCACAGTCCAGTACGGCAAAGAAAGCCATTGTGTAGACTCTTTAATTAAATACAATTCAAAGGATTGCCACAGACTAAAGGAGCCACAGAAATGTTTAGCCTCATCTATGGTCTTCGCCCTTAGCAGCGCCAGGCTAACCATGGGCCAACTCCTTTACTCACATGGCAACTCCTCAAAGTCACATAGGATTCACAGCTGCAGCTAAACAGGAGTATGGGACGTCAAGAAGTGATGTGAGCCTCAGTACCTCCCTTTCTTATGTTTCTGGGCTCAACTGGAGCTCACAGTGTGGAGATGGAGACTTGGGTGAGCACAGTGATGATAGGATTTGGAATCAGACAAGGAAGGAGTAGAATTAAAAAGCCTAAAGACAATGAAATCACAGCCCTCATCCACTTCTGTTCAGCTCCCAGAGCCTACACAGCAGTGACACGAGTGCATTTCTACCTATCCGAACAAAGACATAGCATGATTACTTTCCCATAGCTTCTGTGAAGGCAGCAATGGTATAAGACAAGAGCATCAGTTGCCTTCCTACGGTTTCTAAAACATTACTTCAGTCACTCCTTTAGGTGGAGATGAAGCTTCTCAACTCTTTTTTTCAAGTGGACAGCAAAGGAAATAAAAGAATTTAGCAGGAAGGTCTTATTTCAACCCTCAGTAGCATAAACCCAAAGGAAGTACTTCTGGCTACTTGCAGAAGAGCTCATCATTCATTTCGGTCCAGGGGTCTTTCTCTTATGCTCATTACTTGTGGGAACATAGGACTGAAGGAACTTCCTACACAACAACTTTGGCTTATATTTCTTCCATATCTTCATTCAGTTCAGTCTTAAAATTAGATTTTCAGTGTCTGTTGTTTCTTCTGTTTGAACTTCCTCAGGAAAATGCAGGTGTATTCCTAAAAACCCTTTGAGAGAGCCAAAAAAAATTACTGTGTGCCAGTGCAAGAATGAGCAGAGAGTGGACCAAAGGAAGACATCAACAAAGTATATTTATCTATATGATGGATAACACAATTTCCAACAATAATGCTGTCAAATTTAAGAGCTACAAAAGCTCTGGTGATCTTGAGAGGAAAAAAAAAAAGGAAGTATTAAAGGAGTATTATAATTATTTGCTCTTCTAAAGGACCTTTGTCTAAGAATCCAAAACCATGTTACAAATACGTCATGACAACATGGGAAAGTAAATGTTAGACACCAGTAAAATAGACATAAACTGAGAGATAAGACCAAGTTCAAAACATACCAAACACCCTGTGTGGCCTTTGTAGGATCAATAAAGACTTGCAAAACCAATGTTTTTAAGCAGAGGCAAGCTATATTCTGCTGTGACCTCTACTCATGTTGTAAATACACTGCTCTGCAACCAGCCATCAGTAAGGGACTCTCAGAGCACAGGCAGCAGCACATGTCCCTAGGAGACTTTTCCAAATAAAAGAGGTCCAGGCAAATACCCAAGTATCCTGACACTCACTTTGCTGTTCAAATCACTCCATTTTATGCTTCTGCCAAATATAATCATGCCAATAACAGATCTATCATTTGATGAGGAAAGCAGATGTTTTTTTCCAGCTCATCTAAGCAGGCCCTGTTAAACAAAGGCAACTTGGCCAAAGCAGCCCAGCAGCTTGGAGGCACGGAGACTTCACTTATTCTGATCGTCCCCGTTCTGTGTGAGGGGTTGGAAGATCAAGGAAACATGTGCGGAGTGTTTTGCAAAGAGCTTGGAGAACCAGAAGGAAAGGGAAGCTGAGCAGCTGTGTTGCTTAACTCCTTAGTGACAACCTCTATATGACTCTTGGAAAGCAGAGCTGAATTAGTGTCCTAAGGAAGAAGTGATGCTCTGGCACTGGAGTAACGACACACAGCGATTAAAAGAGAGGTAGCAATTGAGTAAATTCCCACAACTGAGTAGGAAACAGCTCTGATGGCTGGGTAAGCATATTTTGCTCCTTTAAATTACCATCTGGAGTAGGTAAGTATGTATTTCCTTTCCAGCAAGCTCAGATGAAGGATTTCAATTCAGGCTATTGCAGAAATAGAGGGGTGCTGCAACACTGAGATCAGTGGTGCTTAGATCTACAATTCAGAGCAAAGAATTATAATAACTCTGCTATGGCTGAGAAAAATTAAGCAAGAAACAACAGTGATTATCTTAAAAGTACACAGGGGCAGCAAAGGTGAGAGAGAATTGGACTCCTCTATCTGGCTCCAGTAGAAACTGGAGGGCAGCAAAGCAGCGTGCAGTTTTCCCTGGTTTTTGACCGCTTTTAATTTCTTTTTATCTTCAGATCTAAGGAGCAGAGCTCGGTCGAGGAAAATTCTTTTCCTTTTCTTAAAGATTTTTCAGAGTCCTAACTATCAAAGTGATCAAACTTTAACAGTGATCACCTCCAAGACTTCTGCTCAGCCAGTTACAGGAACAGCAGAAATACAAAGGATACGCAAATCCAGAACTGCTTGACCCCCTGGACTTAGAAATAATGATTTGGGATCCATTGGGCCAAAACTATGTGACTATGATGTAGACATCTACATATTTGCATCAGGACTTAATGGACTGACTAAAGATGGAGATTTTAGGAGAGACATTCCTAGAGGAGACAGTAAACAAGAGCTGAAACTATCAGCATTCACCCTGCACAAACTTGAGTGGTCTTTTTGAAGGATCAGTGTGAAAACACAGGAATAATTCAAAACATGGCTCCACTCTTCCTGGCTGAAAGGAAGGACTGAAAGCTAGAGGTTAACAGGTTGTAATATGATTAACAGCCTTAGACACACATGAAAATTTAACAAATACGACATGACACAGTCACACACGCTATCTAAACCAGGAATGCATGCAACATTTGCACCTGAAGAGAGCATTGATGTCTTCCCAGGAGCCTGAGGGCCACATCTAATATCCCTGACAGCCCCAAGAACCTTTCTCTTAATAATGCTCAGAAAATACTCAAAACCGCAGAATGCAAGGATGCTGTGACAGGGCTGCATCTCAACTGCCATCAGTCCTGCCAAGCATACAGCTGAGTGTTGAGTGATTGATGAACAAAATGAAGTGTCAGATGCTAGGAATATCTGCATTACAAACCAAAGCAACCCACTGGCAGTCTCCATGGGTTGAACATGGCAAGGCATAGCCAGGAAAGAGTTTGCCAATGGCTTTAAGGAATCAAGGATCTCATTCTTGCTTCCTGGCCTCACAGTCCCAGCTTGGCTGTTAGCTACAGCTTTGCTTCCCATCTGTCCCTGAAGCAAAGTGAACTTGCAGCTGCTTTTAACTGCAACTAGATTGTGATGAACCAGCTTCTCAGGAAGATAATTAATTCTACTTTATTGCTCTGGGCATTTGCTTTTGTCATTCCTTACCTGCTAACAACATGGATGGGGGAAAAAGCTCAGAGGGAACATGTCTCTGCTTTGTCTATTTAAAAGGGAAAATATACAAGAGAACAAGTGACACAGAAAATGATGGGAGAGCTTAGATGGCAAACCCAAATCTTATCAGTATAGTATCACCAGACCTCTGGCTGTAGATCTCAAAATGTTTTACAAAGGTAGTATCTCTAGCTTTTTTTGGCAGACAGGAAAACCAAGGCAGAAAAACCAAAATCACCCAGGAAACCAGTAGCTAAAATTAAACAAAAAATAGAGAAAATAAGCCCCAGAAAACCACAACCCACAAAAAAAAACCCCACAACAAAAATGTCAGGTTGGTCTGGCTGCCTCTGAAAACTCCTTCCTTATACCAAAGATACAGAAAAGCAGTCACAAAAGGCCTTAAGTACTTCACACTCTATGTTAGCAACATTTGCATGTTTTTAAAAGACAGTCCCATAGTCCAGTGTATGCTGATGTCCAGCTCTGTCAGATGTCCTGCTTTCTACGAAATATTTAAATGTTCTTCTCAAAATATTTTGGTCAGCCAGAAAAGAGCCAGCAGAGAAAAATAAAAATTTGGGTGGAAAAGGGAGTGGGAAAGGAGTTGTCCCTTGTTCCATGGGCACAAGAGAAAGACCTCAAATCTCACTTGAGGAATATTCAGTATGAAAAGGAAAGTAATAAATTAGGTATTTAAGAAGAAAAAACCTGAGCTGGACATCAGGTGTGATCAGAACACCTGGGCAGAGCAGCTGATGGCTCTGGAAAGAAAATTATGTTTAGAGCATTACAAGGAGCAGCAAACCTCTGAGTACTGCTATAAGTCCAGCCTCTGCTATAAAGACCAACTCAGCTAAGCAGAAAAATCTTTCAGAGATATAAATAAAAAGAACAACAGGAAAAAAGTGAGATTGCCATGCAAAGTGCTGAAATTCAAGACCAAGCTAAACATAGTCCCAAAAAAGGAGAAGTCACACATGGTCCCACCCCCCCACTTCTGTTCACTGGCTTCTTCAATGAATCTGAGGTAAAAATATGATTTCACTAATACAAAGCAAAATAATTACACATGATGAACATTACTTAGCTTGAATAATTGAGAGCAGCAACAGGACTGACTGAGAAGGCAAACAAGGGTACAGAAACTGTTATATATGAGGTGAAAGCTACTCAAAAGAGAACAACATGCTCCGCGTGGATGGTAGGAGTGGTACCATCTGGCTGGAAGTCAATAAATGAAATGCTTTTTTATATGTAGAAAGGAGGGAGAAAATAAGATCCAGACAGCTATCAGCAAGTTAATCTGAGCACAAAAGTACATAAGACTTTTGAACACCACTTGAAGGAAAGAGTAATTGAATTCATGGCAATGAAGGCAGATTGGGATAAAATACAAAATGTGGTTTATCAAAAGTAAATCGTGGCAATGTAACCGATAGCTTTTTCTGATAAGGTTCCTGGGTTATTTTTTGGAGAGATGAAAATCGCTGGATCTAATCTTTCCTAACTTCAGCAAATAGTCTGAGGTCATGCCAAAAGGAAGTGACTGCCTTAACGCTAGATACAGGGATTAACACAACAACTGAAAGGAAACTAAGGAAGTGGCTAAGCGTGAAGACTGCGAGTTGTGCTGAAGGCAGAAATACACAGCCACAGGGAGCTCTGCAGCGGTGTAAGTTAACGATCCATTGGCTTTAATGAGGATGGGATGAAATCAAGTGATCAGAAGAGGAAAGAGAGAGTGACCAACAAAAAGGTCCATGAGAATATGAAACCTTTCCTGGAAAGGACAGAGCAGAAGGACCCATTAGCTGATTGAACTTGAAGACTGCTGGATCACACACAAAGCTGATCAACTAAAACATTACAGGCAACATACTCTTCTCCATCTGGTCTCTGTCCCCAGCAAATGCCTCTTGGGGCATTTTCTGAACATCCCTATAGAGGACGATGCTCCTTGGTGGCCTCAGTGAGCAGGGTGGTGCAGAACCTGTCACATGTGTGTACACGTGCCTGCAAATGGCCAATGCAGATCTGCCTACCACTAAAGATGGGGGCAAGAATCCCCTTAAAAATGGACAGAGAGGGATAATTTAAAGGATTATGATGGTACCTGTGGATTAATCAGGACTAATCAGCCCTTCATAGCCATCTTCTCCATGCCTTAGCAGTACCTACCTGCCATGAAACTTTGCATCCAGAGCCTGATCTTTCCTGGCTCCTCTCCAGCATCCCTTGATGCTGTATGCTCGGTCACATCAAGCAAAGAGACAGCAATGATACCAGATGGCTGCCCCACAAACTGCAGCCCTGCAGGTTAGCTACGATGATGCTGGAAAGCCAGGAAGAGGTAAAAAACAGAAAAGAAAAGGAAAGAGAAAAAAAAAAGGCAAGAAAAAAAGATAGCAACTAAATATAACTTTGGTCCTGGGGAAGAAAGTGTGAAACCAAAGCAATAAACATTTTTGCTGATTCCCCAGAAACTCCTTCAAGTATGTAAACTGAATTAGTTGAGAGACAAGCAGTAAAATGCTGAACGGCAAGAGCATCAGTGAGGAGCACAGGGAACATCTATTTCCCTTGTATTCACCTCCAGAAGGGTGCAAGAGGGGAGAAAAAAAAAAATCAGTCCTACCTGTTGCTTATTTCTCTTTTGTCTTTTATGCCTTTCAAACACAGAACATAATATGGGGTAAGAGAAGAGGAGGCTTTCAGGTGCCCCTTTGATTTCACTGGGATTTCAGTTCTGAAATGACCTTATGAAGTGGGGGCATTTCAGACTGACACTCAGCTCTTCTGTGCATGCATAAGGGAACATGGCTCTGTGCAAAGCAAATCACAAGAGTGCTCATTTTTGCTAATGTAGCCGAGGAATTAACTGATACTCTTTCAGCGGTACTAAGTAATGATTTCTGGTTTTGATAGAACAAATCTGAGACAGTCAGATGCTCTGGCAAGCTGAATACAAGAGCCTGAGCTCAATCCTGTATTGGTGACACTGCTGTTATGCCTCCAGCTAATAGCGTAATCATGGCCTGATTAACTAATTCTCTCCACTTGGAAGCTGATAGAAGTTCATCCAACATTATAGCAAAGTAACACAGGCATGAGTTACCCCTTATAATTATTGTTTTAACAACCTGTTCAGGAGTAAATTTGGCTAAAAGAATATGCGAATATTGCTCAATGCAAGGATTCAGCAGAGGCATCCTGGTGACTACAGGAGATCAGCTTAATGCTACAACATCAAATCACACAAATTTTGGCTGGGGCACGCTTGAAGCCAGACGAGCACCAATGCTGCTCTTGCTCAGTCACACATTGCTCTAGCTAAGTCTTAAACACCTTCAAGCATGGAGACTGCACAGAACCTTTCTGGGTGGCCGTTTTGTTGCTGCACAACCCTTGTAGGGTAGAAATCTGTATTATTTGTAGCTATTCTTCAAGTACCTTTTGAATACAATTTCAGGAACAACGTAACTTAAGCTCAAAGAAGAGCCACACCACCACCTCTTATATAGCAAAAGGTCATCTACACAGTTAGATGTCCAATTTTTGCAACTTTAAAAATAATAAGCAATAAATTTGCATTGGGAGGCAGTAGCCTTTTGTCAGGATAAATTGTAAGACACAAACTTAAATCAGAGAGATTTCTACTGGCTTGGAAAGAGCCAGGATTTCACCCAATTTCCAGGTAGCTGGCACAATAAACACCCTGGCTAACCAACTGGGCAAACATTGAGAATACCATTAAAATAACTATGAAAGGTCTGGAAAACCTGCTAGTGTCAAAACAAAACATCCCAGCTAAACTTACTGAGAGAAAGAGAGGAAAAAAAAAAAGCCTAATCAATCACAGCCAGCAAGTGCCTAAACCATAAGAAGATTTCCTACCAAGGATAACTATTTAATGTGAAAAAAAGGCTTAACAAATTCCAGGTACTGAATTCTCTAATGAGTCAAATGTAGATTAGAGTAAAGCACTGCTTGGGAATGGTTTAACAGTGACTGGCACGACTTGCCAGAAGAGTCCTTCAAATCATTTGGGTCCGTTTATACTGCAGGTTCAAAGCAGAAACCAAAGGCTGGGGCTATGCAGAAGGTCTGACTACAATTCACACAGCCCAAGAAATGACCTCCAGAGGTTCTGTCCAACCTCAGCCAGCCTGTGATTCTGCATGTAAATGATTTCAAGAGAAAAGGGAGAAGGTGCACTTCTTGGGATGTTTCTTTTAACAATCTAGCTATCACATTCACAGAAAGATTATGAGGGTCCATAAGGGACCAAGTCTTCTATCCCCCTGTGATATGTAAGAAGTCCCAGTAATGGTTTCTGACAAGTTTCTGTCCCATTCTTTCTCAAGTGTCCCCAGCCACAGAGACTACACAGTGTCCTTATAGTCCCTAATCAATTCCTAGGCTTCCCTCTGCAGACCATCAGAAGGATTTTGTCTGTTTTGTCTGGCTTCAATTTAAGGCCCAGATTTCTAGATTTGCCCCTCTTCCTTTAGCCAAAACAAAAGTTTGGTACCAGTTTATGTTACTTGCAGCCTAATGTGATCAGTGGCCAAAAGTAAGAGAGGCTGCCTACATGTTCAACCCCTGTTCTGAACCTTCAATGTGGAAAATAGCCTAAAACAAGCAAAAAAAGACTCATAAATTCTGATTTTGCACGCAGAGAAGATACACTCACAAAGCTGAGGAGAACAAGGCATTTAATCAGGAGCAGGAACCAAGAGTGACTCCTACCTAAGCCTTAGTAATAAAATCAACTTTCAGCAGATTCTGGTAATATCAGCGCAGCAGGTGAATGCCCTGCTAATGAATTCTGTGTTGCAGAGTCACTTACAGCTGAACAGGAAAAATAAACTGCAAGCAATAACATCATCTCAGAGGAGAAGCAGAAAAGCCATCTGGAAAGGGTGTCCCTCTTCGTACCTTCCAACTCCTTAAATGTCACAACAGGTTCCAATCTCTCCTGGACATAAACTTTCACTTTGAAACAGAAGGGTAAAAATACAGCTTTACTCTGCAAAAGCAACGGCAATTGATAAAAAAAGCTTCTTAAAAAAACCTCAGCATTTCCTCATTTTAGTTCCTCTCCATTTATAAAGCCCAGAAGCTCACACGCACACGAGGGAACCTCAGCGAGAGCTCACAGTGTACCTGGGACTGGACTTACTATAAATAAGGACTGTATTGCCTTCAAACAACAAGAAGCTTAAACTAACATTGAAGGAATGGAAGTAACCAGGGAAATTACTCCACAAAGGAGGCATTTCTGTCTGCTGCAGTTTTACTTTTTCCCCAGGGTTTGTACAGCTGACCAGGACCAGTCAGAGAGTACTGCCAGGGAGGGGACATCCACAGCTTCCCTGGGCAACCTGGGCCAGTGTCTCACCACCCTCACAGCCAAGAATTTCCTCCTAATATCCAGTCTAAATCTCCCCTCTTCCAGTTTAAAACCATTACCCCTTGTCCTATCACTCCATGCCCTTACAAGAAGTCCTTCCCCAGCTTTCCTGTAGCCCTTTCAGGTCCTGAAAGGCTGCTCTAAGGTCTCCCTGGAGCCTTCTCTTCTCCAGGCTGAACAGCCCCAGCTCTCTCAGCCTGTCTTCATAGGGGAGGTTCTCCAGCCTCTGAGCATCTTTTTGGCCCTCTTCTGGACTCATTCCAATAGCTCCATGACTCCATATGAGATGGCTGTACCTCCTCATGCTGTGTCCCTCCTGCCCAGCTGCCTGGGCCCTTTTAGTTCACTTGTGATCCATGATATTTGTGATCCATGATATTCCTTCACTGTTTGCCTACAACTTTCCATGCTATTGTGGTACTTGAATAGCAGTTGCTGTAAGACCTTCGCGTGCAATCCCCAGCCAACACCACTGTCTTGTTGGGGTATTAATTCAGGATGCAACTGGAAATAAGATGTCACCGGCTAAGCCATCCATATGCACTTTCTGTTCCTCTAACAACAATCCCGGCCGAGTGTATCCATCCAAGAAGGTTAAATCTCACAGCTTCATGAAGCTCTGGATGTATATAGAGATGAAACTATACAAGCAGAGTTAAAACCGCATTAAAAATCGCTCTGCAATAGCTCAAGCTGCTGTCAAAGTTTCTAGGCACAAAATGCCTTAGCCACAAAACCCAAAGCATCCTGAAACAATTAAGGACCATTAAAAATAAAAATAATAACAATAATAAAAAAATATCCAGTGCCTCTTCCCTCTAAAGTTTTATCTTGAGCAGAGGTTTCTTGGGCACATTGCAAACTCCTGGAAGTCACAGGATTCCCACAGAAGGCATTCACCACAGTAACAATTCAACCATGGACACACAACAAACGTAGTCCAAGGATTTTCTAAAAACATTAACTGACAAAACCCAGCCAAGTCACATGAAGAGGAATATATTCTATAAACACAGATACATCTTTAGAAACAGTGATACCAAACAGGAGATCCCCATTTGCAGTGATACCAAACAGGAGATCCCCTACTTACTGACAGCTGAGTTTAATATAAGGCACGTTTCTTTTTCTTCTCTGGTATTATTAATTGCACTAATCATGAAATTGCTAATGAAATAGCACTTAAATTGCTTATAACAACGTTAAAACTATCTCCCTGTAAAATGAATGAAGTTCCCCTCTCAGCTCCTCTCTGTGAACTGTGGGAAATTTCACTGCACTGATTATGATGTTTATTAAAAGTTGATTTTTGAGTAAATAATTGTGGTAGCAAATTGATTGCTGCACTTATGTGCACTTCTCTGCTGATCCTTCATACCTTTTCAGGGAACATGTGCCTACACTTTCAGAATGCTGTCATTAAGATGATGTTATCTTTTTCCTACCTCCAACTTCTGACCTTTATCTTCCAGAAGGCAACCCCAGCATGTTATTAAAATATCCCCATTGTCCCCCAAATTACACTTGTCATAAAACTTGGCTTCACTCCTTTTATGATCTGAATGTCCTACCTGCTCCATAAACTTCTCCTCCTGATGGCTGAGCACCAGCCCAATCATGGGGTGCCTCCTTCACCACCTGTCCCTGGTTGCCCTATGTGCACACAGTGCTTTAAGACAGGTCATGGTTCTTCTGGAAGGATGGACCAGGTGGCCAAAAAGACATTGAACCAATCCAAGCATGATTTCCCCATCCAAATGATTAATTTTGAGTAAAACCTCATCTCAGTTCAACTATGAATTAAAGGGGAGAATCGGAAGTGAAAGTAAATAAGTAAGCCAGCAACACAAACCCAGCAATATTTACTAAATGGAAGAGAAATGAAGCTGAAGAAATATAAATGATGTATTGTGAAGCTTAGAAGCATTATATGGGAACCTTGAGACACCAGGAAAAATCTGCAGCTGGTAAGAATAGGAGGCTGATAAGAAGTTATAATTTTCAGGGGTTTTTTGGTTGGTTGGTTGATTTTGGATTTGGTTTGTTGTTTTGTTGGTTTTGTTGTTGTTTTTTTTTGTTAAACAAAAGCATTTTAACAAACAAAATCTTAACAGCCCAGTAGTGGAAAGTTCAACGTGTGATTTTGATCTGTATTTGGAAAGCAGCAGGGCAACGTGCGTGTCTTTGATGATGATGAAGCGGCTTTTTCCAGTCCATTAGTAACAAAGGCAGATGTTAAACAACATCTACGAGAGATAAACATTTAAAATCAGCAGGCCTGGATAACGTGCACCTAAGAGCACTTACAATAGCTGGCTGAGAAGGTCTATTTGACTGCAGCGAAATGCAAAAGCTGCACTCAAGAAAGAACAGATTCAGCACAGACCTCAGGTATGGCAGCCCGAATTCTGGAAAAAAAGTAATGTGGTAGAGGATTTTGGGATTAAAAGAGGTAAATAATTCAGCATGAACTCCCAGTAAATGCTGCTGAGGAAAGGCTAACACAACTGTTTGCTGTACAAACTGAAACAGCAAGAAAGAAGATAATACTCCTTTTCTATATGGTATTGGGGAGACCTGTGCTGTGACACTAACGTCAGGCATTTTAAAAGGGCAATAAAGAACAAGGGAGGGTGTGAAAAGGAAACAGAAAAGCACTTAAAGGAGGTCCGCATTCTTCTGGAGCAGGACCTGGATGCCCTCACTACAAGGTTATCTCAGTAGACACTGGGTACCTATGGTTAGGCAACTGAATCAAGTGTCTTCAGAGGCACTCTACTGCAAGGGAATTCAATCCAGATGAGAGAGGCAAAACAGGATGCAAATTGGAAACCTACGCAAATTTGTAACTCTCTCTAGGATGTCTAGTTAAATAGCTAGAGCAATGGGCAATGGATGTGCTGAGTTGTCTGTCTCAGCTTCTGAAAAGAGGAGTCCAGCAAAGCGCGAGTTATGCTTTATCAGAAACAGATTGTTGGACTCAGCTTACTGGAGGTAACTGGTGAAAATTAGTTGCTTTCAATAACTAGCCAAATAAAATAATCTACTCTTCCCATCGGGGACTACTCTAAGCTTAATATAGCTGCAACTGCGCAGACTTCCCGGGTTTCTGATGCCTGATCTTGGCCCAGGAACCGAGACGTTACATTCCAGTTGGATTTTCTCAAATAGCTGCTGGCCTCTAATCGTGGAAGCCCACTTGCTCTTGATGTGCATATTTGGAAAGAAAACCCCATTCAAATACTGAAATTTTAATAATGTTCTGAACTGCAAGAGAAGGAAATGCTGCAGAGAAGTCCATACAAAGTCCACTTTAGGGGTACTCCTGTTTGATTAATGCCTTTTTGTTGGAAAAAGCCTGACCAAGGTCTAAATATCCAGGTCTTCAACCAAGAAGTGACAAAGCAAAGTCATATTGATGCTGCTGGAACCACTGGGTGCTGCCAATCCACAAGGTTTCTTAAGGAGGCTTGCAGTATTTTCCCTTTGTCTTGGCATGGTTAGTGCATCCCATCCTGGACAAGCAGCAGCAGCAGCAGGCTTCTACTCATCTTGATTGCACAGGAAAAAAAAAAACCAAAAAATATACCAAACTTCTGTAATCCAGGAGACAAATAAATGAGAAATCCAACTCCTGTTCCTTTTTTTCAGAATAGTTTCATGATTTTTTGCTTCTGATTTTGCTTCTTGAGGTCTTGGGGTTGCCAAAAGTGACCAGCAGCTATTGGTATTTCACCAGTGCAGACTGGTGACGGGGAGTTGGACCCTGTACACACGCAAATGCACGCAGACGTATCGCAAGTCATGGCAGAATTAATTTGTCTGAACTTTGCTGCCCAGTCCCACATGAAACACTCAAGCAGTGCTGGAATAGCTCTGGCTGGTACAAGAAAGAGTG
>NW_010167364.1:49650-58055 GCF_000695765.1 Mesitornis unicolor
GTGGGATTATCTGTGCCCTCCGCACAAGCATCCAGGAGCCCCAAGCCATCTGAAATGGTGCAAGGCCCTACCTGTGAGCAGCTAAACCAAACCTCACAGCTGCAGTGACCACAGTGAAATGACTGGAGTTAAATGCCTTAATCCGCAAATCAGTCCCACCCTGGGGACATTTTTGCAGGGCAAAAGAAGGGTCTGCATCCAGTTCTTACTAATGGATGAAGGATGCTGGGAGTGTAGCTGTCCTTTCCATAACATTTTCCTCTGTTCCAGTGTACAGGAGAAAGAAATCCATCTTAAACGAAGGAGCTGTCCTGCTGTTCCAAGGAAGAGACACCATTCTTACTTTACTTTGCTATCTTCTGGTCTTCAAAGCAGGGACATCCATGTCATCAGTTCTGGGTTTGCTAGACCCTACAAGCCAATGCTTGTAATGCTCAGCCAGGGACACAGCGAACTCTGGCTGCATCTGTCAATTACGAACTATTTGGATGTACTTCACCTTATGAAAACAAATGGATTGTGCAATGCCTGGGATTGCAGATGTGCTGTGGGGCAGCGTTTCAACCCACTTGCTACCTTAGGTGCCTCATCTTCATGAAGGGGGATTGCGCTGTACGTGGCTTATCAGACTCATCTGGGTGTTAATCTGAGAACATGAACCCAGAACACATCTGCAGTGCTGGGATTTCACAAGCCAATTGCTTTATTCTTCCTGTGAAGAGTGTAAACTTTTCTCCGAGGCTCACCTATGATCAGAGCCAAAAATGCATCTCAGTGGCACAAGCTTATATTGCCATGGCAGATGTTGCTCCAGTTTGGGAAGATCATAAAATCATAGAATGGTTTGGGTTGGGGGGGACTTTAAAGCCCATCCAGCCCAACCCCTGCCATTGGCAGGGACACCTCCACCAGCCCAGGCTGCTCCAAGCCCCATCCAACCTGGCCTTGAACACTGCCAGGGAGGGGGCATCCACAGCTTCCCTGGGCAACCTGGGCCAGGGCCTCACCAGCCTCACTGGAACAGGTTGATCTTCCAAAGCAGTGCAGGCTATTGACAACACGCATCCTGTTTGAGAAGGACAGAAGTCCTCAAGTAACTCTTCCCAGCTCCACAGCCTACCAGCCAGACAAGTGAAAAATGAAGATATTCTGTTCAGCAGCCCATGCCTGCCCACCACAATGAAAAAACTCTGTTCACCGTCATCTATTTCTTGTCATTAACCTCCCTTAACTGGGTTTCCTGTCACAAGGGGTTGCTTCCTGCCCAGAACATCCCATTTCCAGCCCTGTACACATTATCAAGGAGGATTTATGGCACTTTGACATGGCACAAAGCTGGAGTGCTTTTAAACAGCAAACCTGCACTGTGATATGGCTGTGCCTTGTGCATCCCTCTTAAGTTTATCAAGCTATGAGTATTTCTGAGAGAATGTGGCTTCTCTAAGCATGGAAATGTGGCTTTGTGTTTTCATTTTACACCGGAATTCCCAGGCTGAGGATCAAGGGATTCACATAGCAGACACAGCAGCGACACAGCGTGAAGTAAAAGAAGAAGCAACAGGGCCTAAAATCAAATCTTAGTACCTTATTATGAGGCACATGTTTTAATATAAAGCCTCTTATTTCAGTAATTATAGCTGACACTAGTAACTGATATGCTTCACACGCTGACAAGACGGCAGATGAGGAGGGAGCGCTCTTCCTCCACAGCTTCCCCAGCCTGGGCAAGGAGCCCCCCATGCTGTGCACTCCCAGCATGTCTGCCCAGCCACATGTCCAAAACCCAGCCTTGCAAAGTGCTTCAGGAAAATGAAACTCAATGATCCTGCCCCATGTATTTACAGCGACACTCGAAACTGTAATTGTGATTATATGGTCTGGAAATACACTTGTGGGTGAATAATTGGAAAGAAAAAAAAACCCAACCCGATCCTTAACAAAAGACCTTTGAGAGTTCTTGATGGGGTTTATAAGTACCACCTTGCTGCATTTCTGGTCCAGCTGCTCTTTTTGTACATCAGCCTTTGAGAAAGATGTGTCATATGTAACCTTGGTGATACAAGCTGCTATCAGACAGCTGTTACTAGAGTTATTTGACAGCGGCATCTCATGCTACAGCTAAACAGCGTGACTAGATAAGACTGAACAAAGTGAACAGAATAACATCATCATTTTCTCCTAGGCATACACTCATTTTCTACTGAGAATGGCTAAATGTCCCCATGATTTAGCCCAGCATTGGCTCCAGTGTTTGCACCACAAAAGGGAGAGAAAATAGAGGGACATGCTTTCCTCAACATCAGAGTACATCAAAACTTACAGCCTTTCTCTGAAAAGCCGTTGTTTAAAAGAAGACAAAGCCAATGTTGGCTCTCTGAGTGCAGCAGTCTCGTGGGATGGCACAATTAAGTTAGGTTCTGAACACAAAAATAAGTGGAGTCAAAGCAGAGATGTCTTGCAGGTCCTTCTGCCAAGGAGATGTGAGAAAAAAGAAAAATCCCAAGACTTCTGCCGAGGAGTAAGAAAATTACCCCTGACGTGGGATCCAAGTCACTGTGGATTAAAACTCTCTGGAATGAGAAGATCATCTTTTTTTATTCTCTTTATATCAAGAGTAACCGGCCTCTTCAATGGCATAAAAATTAAATCCATCTGGAATGGCTTTTTAATTAAAATCATACTTTGCTTATCAGAGTGAGAACACTTAACTGATTACAAAAGAAATGTGGAAACCTCTGGCATCCTGCTCCCCACTCTCCAGCCAGGCTGTGCAGCAAACTCACTGCTAAATCATGTGCAACCCGTCGGAGATCACCCCACGTGAGCTCTTCTCACCCTAATTATAGCTCAGAAAAGGTCATATAGGACATATAGAGTCTATACAAGGAGGTGTATACACAAGTTCCCTCTCTCTGGCTGAACCTGCTGGAGTTCACTCATTTTATTTTGCTGACTCCTGGAAATTCCCTATGGAAGAACAGACTATACGTTTAATTTCAAGTCCTTGGCTGTGCTGTTATTTATCTTCATAGAGAACTGGCTGGTTTCCCACCGCCTCAAAAGTGTCCTTAGGCCAAAAGCTGAAACCATGCACCTGACCCATTCCCAGCAGATCTACCTCAGTATCCCACTCCAATGGTTAAGGAACTCTTTTATTCCACAAACTCTATCATCCAGGCTTGTTACCAGAGTCAGGTTATTTTGCAGAAGGCCTCTCCATATGCTGACAACAAAATTGATGGGTTGTGACACGGACAAGGTTGGGTCACACAAGCGATGCCACCCACTCACCTTGAGGTGCTCCCTGAGGAACATCTCATGTGCCACAGCCTCTGGGCCACTGCTGTTGCCTGTCTTACATTTGGGTTTCATCCCTCCAGGTTTGCTCCCGTAACAATTTTCACGAGCATTAAACTCACAGTCAGATCCTCAGACAGCACGGCACAGCAATACTAACCTCAGCAGAGCCAAGCTGATTTATTCCGGCTGAGGATGGTAACTGCAGGGTAGGATTTTCCCAAGCACAACTATTAGTTAAATTCCTAGGGCCGAGTGAATATGTGACCGAGTGCTTGCATGCTTTCATCTTTCTGTTTTCAGTGCCAGCTCCTGCTACGAAAAGGGATGTTGAGGCAGATGCTAGAACTGAGGTCTTGAACCCATGCTGTTTGAAACGATCCTATGGGACTTTTCATCAGAATAGCAGTTACAGGAACTCTGCAGCATTTCCTTACAGACAGAAAAGAGATCAGATACTACTTAATATGGGGAAGCTACTCAATTTTTAGCTCCAGTAAGACCAAGGTGCTGGATTCCAGAGGCTGAAGTAACCATTTCCCATACAAACCCAAGAACAGACCCGTTGTTCTCCAAATGTCTCCCACATAAAGAAGAAAATGCAGTTTCAACCTTGCAGCTCCTCCTGCCCTCTCCCTCCTGACACCCAGATGTGCCACTTTCAGTTACACCATTTAAATGCCGCTCTATTTCAGGAAAATGTAACTTGAAAATACACCTGATATACTCCACAGGAGACACCAAAACCCTGATCTCATTGCTCAGGACTTTCTGAAGTTTTTGAATACCTTTAAACTCCAGACTTAGCCCAGTATTCTATTTCCAGGCCTGGAAATTTTCTTCCCCAATTAAATCTGCTGCTGTTGAAGTGAGTTAAAGATCCTCAGACCCTAAGACTGAATATGCTTCAAACTAATAGTTAGGACCAAACAGCTTTCAAAACTGAAACACTTCCACTAACTACTAAAATAGAAGTCATTATCCATTCTCTAAGTGTGTCAGTCTTCCAATGTGCAAATCAGGAGAGTGATATTTTCCTCCTTACCAGAAATGGCTGTGCCATCATTTAAAGGTGTAACATGTTCTGGCCATTTTCTGGCCTGAAGAAGAAAGTTTAAAAACAATCCATAAAAAGCCATGTTTTTCTTTAGTCACTCTTCTGTCAAGAAAAAATAACCAAGAACTTGTGAATTTTTCGGTTTCTTGATAAGAAAGAAGGGGAAAGTTACTCTTTTTTCCTCCCCTATCAATCAAGAATTAAAATCCTCATTGATAAATATCTCCCTCATCCCCTGCAACTTGACAAGGATTAAAAAAAACCACCTTCCTGAAAATCCCCCTCTCCCTCACCTCTGAAATGAAAGATTTACAAGAAACAGACCACATCTGCTCAGTGAAACACTGCACTGGGGCTGTCAACCCAACCCCAGGCTGAACACTGAGCACATGGCCTGGGTCATCCTGATGAAAACCGTTCCCTGTCTCTGCTCCCTAACCAAACACTTCTTTCCCTTCATGGCCGTGACCCCTCCATGACAGCCAGAGCGATGACACTGTTGGCTGGCACAGGAAGGCCCAAGTCCACTGTGGATGGATCCCTCAAAACAAGGTGTAACAGTGGGAGAGAGCGGTGACCCGTCCCACACAGAGCAAAGCCCTCCAGTTGGCTTTGAGTTTCCTGCAACGGGAACACGTCCTGCAGCTTGCCCAAATGCTCTCACACAAAGAGAGACCAAGGGCAATATTGCCAAGAGAGGCACCATCAGTGGGACCTTCCCACTGGAGAACTGGTAAAGCTGTAATACTGAGGAGACTATGTAAAACCCCAAGGAGATCCTGCCCATCTCTCAACAAACCTACAGCTTTCCAGGATGAACTGTTTCCACCTCCTACTCTCAGCAGTCTCAAAGCCAAACACAGATGTGTCTCTGAGCATAATCTAACACACCAATTGCTCTCAGCAGCTGACTAACATACACATCATATAGAAAGGCTCCTTCTGAGGCAGTCCCTGTGACAGACAACACATCCCTTCCAGAAATGGGCCAACCTCCATCACAAAAGAAGTTGGCTTTCTGGCTCTCAGCACTGCTCTTGGCAGGCTGCTCTCACATCTCACTCCCTTGACTGCTACAAACCTTCCCACACCCTGCCAAATGTAACCCCATGGAGTGTACAACCACTCCTGCGCCACCACAAACCCTTTACTTTACAAGATGCTTCCACCCTCCGACAACATCACAAATGTATGTGTAGGGGGTGACCACATTATCCCCATGACATTGATTTGCAAGGCTAATCTAACCAAACACTAACGACAAAGTCTTTACAATGTAGGCAGACAACAGTGAAAAGAAATTAGTGAAAGGCAAGTAAAGGAAATCTTTTTTTTCCTTATTTCCAGACTGAGTTTTAGGCATTCAGCTGCAAGACCACCCCTAGCAGAAAGTTCACGTATAGAGTCTGGAACTGAACTAAGAGCTTCTCAGCTTCACCCTGTGCCTGAACCGTTGCCCCTCTCCAGCTGCAGCTGAATGTATTGGTTCGTGTCCTACTCGTGGTTACTCCCATGGATGCTGTTCCTTGCCTGTACTTCTCCCCAGGCTACTCTGCAAGGAAAAGAAGCATTTATTTTTAGGTGTATTGTACTCTGACTGGTTGGGCTCTCCTCCCAGGGCTGCAATATATATTTAATACTTGTCTCCAGAGCTGACAGCCCACGAAGCTTGAGTGGTGAACTGGCAGAGAAGAAATAATTATAAAGTAGAGCGGCATCAACCTGCCAAGCATTTTAATGCCCCTTCTAGAAAAGGGGACTTGTCTTTTTAGCAGCCCCATAGTGGGGAAGAAAGCAAGCCCGAATCAAAGACACAGTTGCTATTTTATGATGTTGATGATTTCAGTTGTGCGATAACAAATCCTGTCAGATCTGCAGCAGAGAGGAACAGGAGGAGAAATACACTGTATGGTTGGACTCGATGATCTTAAAGGTCTTTTCCAACCTAAGCAATTCTATGATTCTACTAGAGCAGCATGCAGAGGAGAAAACATACTGGGAAAAGGCAGTAGAGGACAGACAACCACACATAGGCTGCTTAGCGTTCCCACCACAGACTGTCCCTGTGAGTGCTAAAGCTCTGGGATGCTTCTAAACAGCAGCGATCCAAGTGGGATCAGCAGCAGTGATCAACCCACACAAGAGGTTCTGCTCAAAGATGAGATTGCTCCACAACGGATCTTCCTAAAGTCTGTGGTTCCTTACCTCTTTTCAGCTGGAGTTCATGACTGCTGCCCTCATGTTTCTCTTGCCTGTTGCTCCCAGTTGCCCTTCTATACTACTATAACCTCCTCCTCTCCCTCATCACACCACCTCCTCTCTCCATCCCGTCCCATCCCATCCTTCACCATATCTCCAGGCAAATACCATGCTGCGATCACAGGTCCTGGCCAGTCCCTGAGGCCTCCATCACAGCTTGCAACAGCCACTTGGACCCTTTTCCCTTCTAAATCTCTTCTTCGAAGGAGCAAACACAGTGCTGCTGAGCACGTTAGGTGTCTTTCCGTTAGAAAACCACAACCTTTACTCAGCCCATTACTTAGCTATCCTTCCTCAAGTGAATTTAGTGTTTCTGGAAGATGCCCCTTCAATAAATCCTGGCTTTGTTTTATCTCCCTGTAACAACAATATGTAGTAAAAAAAATCTGAACAGACAACTAAAGCTTCAGCTTTATAGCTAGGTTTAAAAATATTTCCAGATGTTTATTGGTCCCTTAAGACATTTCTGAGGCTCAGGTCAAATTGACCCAAGGCAGCAAGTTCCAATTTTTAATTTCCTTTCCATCTACAAAACCATCAAGGCTTGGTTAACACAGTTTAACCATCTGAGCTGCCTGGGAACAGCCTCCTAGTCAAAGTAGCACAGCAAATAAGTGAACTTGAAGAAGTGGAAGGTAAATAACTGTATGCATACAATAGGAGCCCTGTGTTGGCAGAGAGCTCAGGGAGATGGAAAGCTTGTTCCTGCTTTATATCCCCAAGCTTGTAAGATCCAAATGAAAACAACAGCCAAGGTGGAAGGCACAAATACACCCACCAACACTATGAGTCTGTCCCTCATGGCATGTAAATTTAATTACAACGTAGATTGAGCACTTCCAGCACAATTTCAGCCACTGACAGACAGCTAACTTAGCACCTCCAAAAGATCTAGGTACCAAGATGAATCGATCTCTAAAAGTAGTATCTCACACCAAAGTTATTAAGTGCTAGTATAGCCATGATTGACTACTGATATATGGGACGTAATATATTTTTATTAGACTGACTAGCACAGCTAGAAGAAAAAAAAGAGCTTCTGAAGCTCTTTAACTCTGAAGCACACTCAGGAAACTTCAGGATAGGCACAGGTCTGAAATCACTGTTCTGACTTAATCAAGTTAATTAATTACAGGGAAAAAAAAGAGTAATTAGCACCTGAAAGACTTGTAGGGGTGGGCGAGAGTTACCACCTCTGTGACAGCAAAACTAGCAGATGGTGAGACATGAATATAATTCCAGCATGTCATAAAAATCGATGTCTATGCTGAATTTGAAGTTTTTAATGACCAGCAGAACCTTTAGCGTTCATTTGTGGGCTTGGCTTTCGGAGACACATTGTAGGTCTCTAACACAGAAGGATGGTAGCGATGGTTTTGCAATAAGCCACTCTCTCACATCAGCACACTTTCCTTTCATGCTGTCCCACTGATAAACGTCTTCAGGCTAAACCCAGAGCAATTACTACTCAGCTTCGCTTCTCTTTCAGATCTCAGGAAGCATTGCCATGCTCAAAAGTATTTCATATTTATATTTTTTTATATATATGCATATAAATATATATTTACGTTGTTTTCAATTATAAGCTGTTCTTTCTCTTGACAAACCTTTCCTCATCTGCACTGTACACAAACAGCCTGAAAATAAGCCTTTCAATGCTGTTTGCTGAATTGCGAATGACTTCCCAGGAGAGGGAGAAGAGAGCAGGGCAAGAAGGAACCAAGTTTAATTTTGCCAAAAATGGTGCTTTGAAAGCATTTGCATATGGGGGAAGAAAGAGCAAGCATTCCTG
>NW_010167364.1:58086-67173 GCF_000695765.1 Mesitornis unicolor
AACCATAGGCCATGCTCCAGCTGCATAGCACTGGCTCTGCAAGGAGAAAAAAAAAGCTTTGCACAGAGAAATTTTGCTAAAAGGGAACTGCACAACAAGAGTCGGTGAGTAGAGCAAAGCAGAAGGGGTGGCAAAATAAAGAGGAGTCAAGGCAGCTCTGGAATTAAGTGCACGGCATAGCTGAGACCCACATGGCTCTGCAGCCGTGTTTAATGTCATTCCCCCGAAAAAATGCAGGCAGCCTGGCAGTCAACACTTGGGCACGTCAGTAATTCTTCACGTAGTGTTCGGCCTCCTTTTGGTGCCCTGTGAAACTGGGAATTGTCTCAGGAGCAGCATTTTTCTTCTGCCTTTGAGTATATCAAGCAAAAAGAAAACCTGGTTCTGCTGTGAAAAATGTTAGAAAAGCCTAATTATGCTTAAGAGCTGGGGGGAAATAAAAAATAACCAAATAAATGGACGCAGATGTTGCAGGAAACAAATGGCTTGTTTCAATGTAGACTTTTTCATACTTCCACCCTGCTTTGACAGGGACATGGGACCATGGGATAATAGGAAAACCCCGTGATATCACTAGAGAGGGAGTCCTAAAGGGGTCCCCAGCCCATGCAAGGCTGGCAGAGGAACTCTGTCACCCTTCTGTGTAGCTCCCGGCTCATGGCAGGACCCAGCAAGGGGAAGAAAGCAGCCACATCCCTTTGCATTCCTTATTGAATCATCCCAAATTACTAGCCCCAAATTACAGGGCAAAAACAGCCAAGAAATACCGGGCATCGCTCAGGATTTAGCCCATCAGCCTCACTGATGGCAAGGAGGATGAAGTGGCTTTAGCCACAGGACACGTGCAACCACAGAATCACAGAATGTTAGGAGTTGGAAGGGACCTCTGAAGATCACCCAGTCCAACCCCCCTGCCAGAGCAGGATCATCCATAGAAGATCACACAGGAACACATGCAGGCAGGTTTTGAATGTCTCCAGATGAGACTCCACAACCTCTCTGGGCAGCCTGGTCCAGTGCTCTGGTACCCTCACATTAAAGAAGTTTTTCCTTATGTTCAGGCTGAACCTCCTGTGTTCCAGTTTGTGACCATAGGACCTTGTCCTGACACTGGGCACAACCAAGAGGAGTCTGGTCCCATCCTCCTGACCGCCACCCTTGAGATATTTCTAAGCACTTATGAGATCCCCCCTCAGTCTCCTCTTCTCCAGACTGAACAGCCCCAGCTCTCTCAGCCTTTCCTCCTATGGGAGATGCTCCAGTCCCCTCATCATCTCAGTGGCTTTGCACTGGACTGTCTCCAGTAGTTCCTTGTCCTTGAACTGGGGAGCCCAGAATTGGATGCAGTATTCCAGATGTGGCCTCACCAGGGCAGTGCAGAGGGGCAGGAGAACCTCCCTTGACCGACTGGTCACACTCTTCTCAATGCCCCCCAGGATGCCATTGGCCTTCTTGGCCATGAGGGCACATTGGTGGCCACATCATCTAACACTGCTGCAGCTCCACAGCTGAGAGGTTTTCCTTCAAGCGAGGGCTGACCGGTCTTAGGGAGGATTTCGTTCACTCCCTCGCTCTGCAGAAAAGCACATCTGTCAGAGGTGCACGGTTTAATCTCTGCTCAGCAAACTCCTGAGGACTGTGAAAGGTGACATAAAAAAAATAAAAAACCCAAGTACATATGTCCCATATAGCCATGAATGGGATGAACTTTCTCAAGGGGTTCACTCCTCCCTGATAAACGGCCAGGGGCCTGAAATGGGAAAGACGCTATAAAAAATAATAACTACATCCGCTTCAAATAGGAGTTGAATTTGGCTACAGCAAAATAAAGGTAGAAGAGGTTTCATCTCCAGCAGGATTTGGATTCTGGCTGTTTCCAAGCAGAGTCCATAAAAATGCTGAGTGTCAGTGTTGAAGCAGCATTTCATTCTGTTGCAACTGTAATGAGTTGTTACAGGGTTGTTTTGGGTTGGTTTTTTTTTGGGGGGGGGTTAGGCATCACATTCAGTGTATTTAATTTCATTTCCTTTTTGCCTTGCAAAGGGATACATTCCTTCAAGTTCGAACTGCAGCAGTCTGGCCACTTAAGAAAGATGAAATAAAAGCTGCTTTTCAGTAATGAATAAAGCAGGCTGCAGGGAAAAGCTCAGCGTGAGCAGTTTTTCTTCTTTTTTTCACTCTTACACAACACAAGAGAAACCTGGGGAGGGCTTCAGCTTCCAGCTTAAGATCTTGAAATGTAGGTGTCTGCTTGAGAGTGACTGAACTGCTGCTGCAGTCAATGAGGGCTCAAAAAGGAGCATATTGGAGGCATGTGGTGTCATCTGAGATCACTTTATTTTCTATGTTCAAGGCATCCACATAACACAGCACCAGCAGGGGCTTTGCTCTCTAGAAAGGGATGACGTGAGACAACGAGATGTTTTCCTGCAGCTCAGATGGCCCCAGATGTCTGGGATCTCAGACCATCTGGGTCATGCGTAGATGCCTACACCCAAATGCCAAAACGTAGGTGTCCTGACCTGCAAGGTGAATCCCACCCTGAAGTCACCTGCGAGGAAGCTCACAGACTGATTAACTGTGATAGACAGTGACATTTATAAGGGCCCTGGAGACACTCGCTGCTCAGACGCTGGCTGTGATGTTACAGATCACCAGGTATTAATTGAAACATCTGTTAAACACAGAATCAAGGTTGGAGCCCCGATGTAATGTCTTTTTAAGACACCCAATAGATTTCAGCTTTACAAAGGAGACACAAAGTATTGATATTTTCCCCTCCAGACAAAAATTGTATTTAAATAGATTTTTTGTTTCCCCTCCCCTCTCGATGAGATGTAATTTCACAGGGAGGAAAATGAAAATGTGGAGCTCATCCTCAGCTTCCAAGTTGTCAGGAACAGGAACATCCCTGAGCCTGCGGCAAAAGCAAGGGGACCACAGGGATGGTGGCTCAGCAGAGAGTTGGGGTCTCCACATTCAGTTCCTTCGGTCTCTTCATGACTTTAAACCAATGCAAATCAATGAAGCCAAGGTGTGACACCTAAAGGAGTTCATCAAAACTGTATCACTAAGTCGGTTGTCCAGCCCAGTGGTGAAATGCATCAGAAAATTATCCTGATTTGGTTCTGAATTAGAAGATAATACTAAAATCAGCTCTAATGCTTAAATTTAAATGCAAATGACAGAAGTGTAAGTCTCCATCTCCCAGCAGTGCAAACAGTGAGATTGATGGTTACTGCCTGCCCTGGGGGCAAGAAATCTCCCTAATGTGACTAATGGAGGAGTTTAAGGCTGTTAACAAACACTGTTTCAGATGACTGGAAAAGTGACTTTGTTAATGCAAAGTACATCAGGGTCTCTAAAATTCATGTACAGCTCAGAAGCTAAAATAGGTCTTTAAGTCCTGGAAATACTATATACATACATATAAAAGTTAGTGCTGTAGATAAAATCTGGCACAATAAAATGCCAGTAAAGCAGCACTAATGTGTGCTTTGCAGCCTTAAGCAACCACAACACACACCCCTGCGCACAGAAACGTCCCTAAGTTCACTTTACAAACCAAACCATCTAAAAATGACTGAGCTGCGTTCTGATGTCACCGACACTAACTTCATACCAGCGCTGTGCTGACTTCAGGGCACTGCATCCACACGACTGATGGATGAGGGAGGAAAAGAAAATTGGAGGCAAGGACCAGAACTGCAAAAACTACCGCACCTGCTTCCGCCTCTTAACCTTACCTGCTCTCTTCCAGGAGGTCAAACCAT
Source organism: Mesitornis unicolor (assembly GCF_000695765.1). Classification (NCBI taxonomy): domain Eukaryota; kingdom Metazoa; phylum Chordata; class Aves; order Mesitornithiformes; family Mesitornithidae; genus Mesitornis; species Mesitornis unicolor. The sequence continues at coordinate 61,860 of NW_010167364.1, forward strand.
GTTCACATTGGCTATTTCTATTTGTGCAGATTGGCAATTATTAAACATAAGTGCTCTTGCGATTACAGCTCTTCCCTCATTAGGGTTTATGCATGAGGCTAAGCAGTTTAAAAGTGATTTGTAGCAAAGCCAGTATGACGCTTCCAATAGAGCTGAAATTTCAGGACAGAAAATCTTGGTACTTTATTAACAACATCCTTATCAGAAGGACACTTTGCACTTTTATTGACATCTCCAGAAGCCTTCAGGTTTTTTAAAAACCCAGTGTTAAAGGAGTCTGGTATTGTCCCATTCAACAAATAAAAGAGCTGTATAATAATGTAAGGAGCATCTTCAGGGAGCCATCTTCTTCTCAAACCTTCTCCAAGGCACTTCCTGAGTGCTAATGAATGAACTCTCCCTGTGCTATGGGTCTTGTAATGTGAAAGGTGAAGCTTGTGCCCGGAGAAATGAATCATCCCAGAGAAATCCCTGGTGGTCAGGCATGAAGCCAAGCAAGCTGCAGGGTGCTCCAAAAGGGAATGGTGACAAGAAGACTGCTCAGCTCATGGACAGCCTCCTGCAGCCATGCACAGGGTTTCCCTTCCCTGGTGTTAGCTGTGCTAGTTCTGGATGGAGACCAGTCCAATGGCTGGTGTCACTTCCCTGCTCCTCTTGTACTTCAAAATGAAGAATCTGATTTTTCTTCCACTGCTGACCTCATTTTCAGAGGCGAAGACGTCTTCCCTCTTGGTTTGGTTCCCACCCAAATGAAGCTGTAAGAGCCCATGACTTCTGGAGAACATCTGGGAGCACAGAGCAGTGAAATGGCAAGTGCTCAGCATGCATTGAGGGAAACCCTGTCCAGCTGCATGGGGCAGGAGAACAAATCAGTGCCAGGGCACTGGTGGGAGCAGGAGCTTCTGCCATGCCTGTCTGTCTGTCCATCTGTGCTCTCCATCTCACCTACTGGGACAGAACTCCAGTCCCCTCCTGCTCTGGGATCTCCAGGCATCTCCGCCCCATTTTGTCCATGTTTTTGGCCTGTGACTGAGGAGTTGATTTGCTCAGAGAATGGGGTTGGATTTATCACACAACCTTTCCCAGGCACTGGGACATATCCATTTTCACTGAGCCAGCACGATGCAGCAGTGATCCCACTTGCAGCAGTGAAGTGACACTGCCACACTTGTGCTGACTTGGCCTAAGAGCAAGACATGACCTACGGTGTCCACAAAGCCAATCTGAGTCCTGCTCATCATCAAAACTTGAGTAATGGTTTTTATTTTGCACAGATAATTTGATTCCTTTCCTGAATTTGAGCCACAGATGCCATGCAGAGTGTGACAAATCCCCTTCAAGAGCACTCAGGTCTGACTTCAAAACATATCTCTTCTTGGGTCTAATTCATCTCTGCAGCATCTGGTGCCCTTCCTCAGAGTGCCAATAAATGGGACACTTGATGCTGAACATCAGATAACCCTCTTCCCTCTCTTCTCCCTCTCCAACAAAGATTTGTGTCTACAAGCTAGCTCAAATACCAGGTAACTTCCCAGTCCTACCAGACTAAGTCAGCATATGATGTGGCAAGCATATTTCAACAAGATACCAGTCTTCCCAGTTGTTTCTACTAGAGACCATGTGGTAAAGGGAAAAAGCTATCCTTTTTTAATTCTCTTTTTTCCTGAAAAATAATAGAAACTCTGTAGGTTTGCCATTTCCAAGGCAGCCTTGCAATCAGTACCTCGGGAAAGTTGAAACACCTCTCTCATGACACTGGTCCCATTACTTACTCATGCCCCAGTTGTCCATTTGCATTGCCCTGCTTTGCATCTACCAGCTCCCATGACCCCTCCTTTGAAATTCAAGCAAGAAGAGACAAATACCACTCAGAAAAGTCACACCACTATGAAACAATGAACAAAAAAGGAACAAAATGTAACGGCAGTCTCACAAGTCGGCATGGGCCAGACTTAGCACAAAACACAGCACACCCTGCTTTGCATTTTTATCTGATGCAGCCCTCTGGCTGTCACGCTGCTGCTGCTATTACAACGGGAAGGAGTTTGAACCAGAGTATTTTTAAAGCACTATAAAAAAGGGGGAAAAAGGAAACAACAGATGCATACACACCCAAATTCACAAGGCAGGCAGCTTTCTCTGTCCATGGTCCCATCTGCCTCCTGATGCTGAATATGTGACAACCATCCCTCTTTTTAAAAATCACCCTGGTGGACTCATCTCTTTTTACGACACATCACGATTCCCCTCCTATCCAGTTCTCCAGAGTTTTGCTGCTGGCGACAGCCCCCTCGGCTGCAGAGTTGTGATAATTATGGTGTGAATCCCAGGGCTGACACTGCTGGGCTGGAGTCACACGCTGCTGGAAACAGCCTGAAATATTCCACATTTTCTTTTTTTTTAAGCCTCTTTTACTCTTTCGCTTTGTTATACCCCAAATAAGAGCTTCTAAAATATATGTACTGCTGAAAACTATGCACTTTGAAAACTCTCAGCATTATAGAGAGGCAATGAGACTTTCAGAGCTACCCAGACACAGAGTTGGGCAACTGGTTCTCCTAGATGGCTTTAAATAAAGTCAGTCATGCATTTATACGCGCATAAATTCAATAAATCATACACCCAGTAATACACTCGGGTTTTGTGGCAAGGCCTTTGTTAAACACAAGTTGCAATTGCTAAAGGATCTTTGTGTTGGATGCAGGAATTAGGTTGGAGGATTCTAGCGAGTACCTTGCCTCTTTGCCAAGAACTTTTGATTATTTTGGTTTAAACATATTTATCTAACTTCTCAAATTCTCAGTCAATGACGGGTTGAAAGACATGCAGATACGGCTGAAGTGGTTGTCCTGTGAGCTTAAATCTGATTTTTTACAATGATCCTGTTTCTAGCGTTTACACTGGGACTGCTAAAGGATCAGATCTGAAGCTTTTATTCCTTCCCATCACGCATCTACTTCATGGCTGAAGCAGAATAAAACTCTGAAGAAAAGCACAAATTACACCAGCTGGACAGATTTGGCTAATTCAACGTGCTTGCAGTCTGAAGGCATGTGGAACCCACCAAGCGCTTCAAATTATCCACGTCTCATTTACTAGACACACAACAAAAAATTGTCCAACTTGTAACAAACTGAGTCAGATTATTTTAGCTACAACCCTAAAAAGATAAACTGACCCACTAGAACATATACATGGATTATTCTAGATTTACACCATGTCCTGCCACCATCAATTTTAGCACTCTTCTTCAAAATGTAAGTTGACCGTGGCAGGTCTCTGGTGAGCATGGTGTGATGGCCTACAGCAAATGAGATTGGCCCGATTTCCCTCTTTCCACATTTGTCGATCACGAGAGGCCGAGGTGGAAGTTTATAACAGCAATTAGAAACCACATGGCTGCAATAGTTTTATAGCACTGAACTTCTCAAATCAGCCAATCGTTCCCGTTCAAAGTTTTTCCAAGGACATACCAATAAAAATTATCACAATAAATTATAAGAAAAAAAATCCCAACCCTCTGCTGAGACATCGTAGGTCCCAGAGCCAGCCTGTTACAACTGCACAGTTGCTTTTGCTTTAAAAATGAGCACCAGATCTCAGGTTTAAGCTGACAAACAAAAACAAGAGGGATTTTCTCTAGCACTAAGGCACTTTGGTATTAGTCACCTTGCAGATTGGTGCTGATAAGGAGCATGTGAATCTCTTTAACCCACTGGTATGAACCAGGTCTCAGAAACATTAACACAACGAAAGAAGGAGAAAGCAACCAACGGTTCCAAACCAAGGGCAAGGAAGTGAGATAAAGCAGGGAACAACAAGATAATAAAAGAGTCGAACAGGAACCAGTGCAGCACCTGAGCTGTGCCTTGACACTCTGCCTACTGACAGCAACCCAAGAGCACCAGCATAAGGGCCCAATGCTGCCACCACTGGTATGTTGAACTTCAGTAGACTGCATGACTTAACTCCCTGCAGGATCTGGCCCCAGAGGACCTCTCTTCATGCCAACAATGTTTAAAGAAATAGGATTTTTGCCATTGGCTTCAGTGGAAGCGGGAGCTGGAGCAGCTCCAGCAGCTGATGGGAGCGCTGCCCCCTTCTCATTTCCCCAGCTCCAGCCCTGGACATGAGCTATTTTGGATCTTTCCTAAAGGTCTGTAGAATTCCAGGATCTAATTGCCTTGCCATTTTTTTTTAATATTTGAATCCATTTTCCCAGCCTGTTCTTCCTCAAAAAAAGTCTTTGGCGATGCAGATGGTTGGGTGGCTCATGGTGACAGTCAAAACCATTGAAATAAGTCCATTTGTCTCATCTCTTAAGGGACAAGAGGAGAGAAAAGGAGAAACAAGCAATGCACTGCCAAGGCTGGGTTAACCTTCCACTCTCTGAGGCTTGGCTTGGCTTGGCCAGTCTGACCCTGCTTGCTGAGGATTGGGGTGGCTACCAGCAAACCACTGTCACCGGCTGAGCAGAGCAAACAGAAGCAACCTGAAGCCGAGCACCAACGGCACAACTGAGTCCCTGTGGGCAACCTCACCCAACCCAACAGGATGCTGGTGTGGCAACCGCACCTTTCACAGAGAGAAAACAAGTGTGGGAGAGGATTAGAAGTAAGGGAAACTCTGCCACAGCCAGCACCCAATTTCCCCCCACCCCATCCCAGCCTGCTGAATAAAAATGGTCTCGCTAGAAATCCTCCTGCACGGAAACAAGCAAGAAGCTTCAGTGAAATGTGAAGAACTCCCTGTCTGCACCGCTCGTATGGAGAATCAGCTTTCACGTGTGCATGTGTGCGTACACAGAGACATCGTCAGGAGAAACAATCCCGTTCGCTAATTCTGCACTGTGCCATCTGCGGCGGGGGAGGAAACAGCACTGCCCCAATCAGGGACCTGCAAGCATGGAAATTATAAGCAGAAGGGACACAGCAGCCAGCAAACGCATCCTTCGCCCCCAGTTTCTGCTCTTTCCTCAAACAGTGCACCCACGTGAGGTTTCAGTGTCAGAGAGCGGCACTTTGCTGAACTTCTCACGGGTGGCTGGTCTTTAACTGGAGGAAGGTCCCACGCAGGAGCCCCCTGCCCCGTCGCTGAATCCCTTCTGGGAAATCAAATCCTGTTCTCCCCATGTCTGGGGTGGGAAGGGGGAAGGGGGGGAAGCTTTGCACAAAATGATCAAGCTCCTGAACAGAAACCCATGCAAATCCGAACGCCAGGCTGCAAACCTGAATGACAAGGAAACCAAGAGTCCAGTCCTGAAATAAAACGCTAAAATCTCAAAGTCAATTCCTCCAGCTCACGAGATCGTCTC
>NW_010167365.1:0-12626 GCF_000695765.1 Mesitornis unicolor
CCTGGCTCCCTTCCTTGACTTCCTACGTTTCCTTACTTTGTGAAGGAATTCTCTCATATTTTGAGTGATGCAAATTAGTTCTGGGTTGTTATAAATCATTCAAAGCACCATTAGCTAAATCAAGAAAGGAAAGGATGAATGTCTTGAAACTTCACATAGACCCTTGATGGATGTTTTTCTTAAAATCAAGCAATCCCTACCTCTGCAGGTGTAAAAATGTCACATTCCTAAATTGCTTTAACATATACCAGAAAATTTTAATGACTTGTTTCCCATTTCTGCAAGAGGATATTTCCTCACTTCCTGAAAAATAAGCAGAATTTCAACATGTCATAATTTTTCATTAAAAAAAATAATTGGCTGCTCTGTAAATATAATAGAAATGGATGCAAATTTTGATATCTCTTCAACCCACTGTCAAAGAAAAAAGAGAATTCGTAATTTTCACTTTTCAAGCTGCTGCTATCTATCCTCAGATTTATGATCTGATTGATAAATTCTGCAAAACATGCTGTGATTTCCCCCCCTCCAAGAAGGCAATTACTGGCTTCTTCCAAAGTCATCAGTAAGGTCTGTCAACACTTTACTGCATTTACTTTCCTTAAGAGTGATGTTACATTGTATTTTTTGATGACTTACTACTTCAAAAATAAAGTGCATGCAGATAAAATGTTTATTTCATCTTTCTTACACATATGACTGATTCAATAACTCCCAAGCAAACAGATACTTAAACCAGTAATATCTTTAGAGCTGAAAAGGTAAACTGAAAACTAACATTTTAGTTGCCCCCACTAGAGATGTCATACCTGAGAAAAAAAGACTGATACTGTCACCTGGAATTGCACCACTTTTTAAGTTGTTCTTAAAGTTCACACTTTGGAAGAAGAGAAAGTTAAGATCCATTATTCCTCGCAAATATGGAGAGTGAGAAAAAAATTTAAAAAATCTACCTGTCCTTTGGTAGTCTGGTTCTTCATTAGGCATTGTGGCAAAAGGAGTACTATTCAGATGGGGATGACCATATAGCCAAGAAGGAGTTTCCATGAGAAAGCTGAAACATGTTTAGTCATTTTTTTCCTGATCTCCTGATTTTCAGAGACAAAAATTAATCTGTTCTCAGATTAATCAGATACCTTCCCTGAAGTTCAGAATGCAATGAACACTTCTTTGCAAGTACTCTGAAATGGTTATTAGTGGTAACAGGTAGCAAGAATTTCTGATCTAAATACAAAGTGAGCAGAATACACAGTGACACGCTGTATTAATGCTTTTCTCATTCTGTATGGACATCCGTGTGTCCATTTTTTAATCCGTTTTTAGAAGCATTTAACTTTATGGTCCTCATTGTCACAAAGAAAACACACACAAAAAAAGAGAAAAGTAGGAGTACTCCTTGCCTGAGTCTGCCAGACAATAGACCATGTAGCTAGGAGAGATGGACTAACTGAGGAATCCATAAATGTATGTTTTCAACCTGGGAGCCTACGAGGTCTGCTAATGATCATTTTAAAGCATTCAAGCAAACAGAACTATGCTTCCATTCTTCTTTTGCCTCATAATCCTTAATTTTTCCTGGCTCAGATTTATTGCCAGCAACAAGGGACCTCCCCTCTCTTGCACAAGAGTTACAAGAGAAACTCAGCAGGGTATGGCTCTGAACAGTAAATACCAGCAGCTTCTCTCAGTACTTTACCATGGGGTTAATGGGTGGGGATTTTTTCAGTATGATTTATCATCTACAATAATATTCTGCATATTTCTCAGTGGCAAAGAAATTAAGCAAAACACCTGGTCACTCACTACCCTCCTATGAATTCCCTGAGTACCCACAGGGCAAGGGCTGCTGCCCGTAATGCCACGACAGCCACAGTGTGATAAGCCCTGCAGCTGGCTGCCACCGGCTGCACAGCTGGAGTGACAAGCACCAGGTACAGGTCTGAGCACAAATCCAGAATGAACAGGTGAAGTACACTGTTTTAATCACTCTTCAGTGGTCTCTTTACATGACTGCGGTTACATGATGAGATTGCAAATGAAACATTGAGATATGAAACTTAAATACAGTGGCAACACTGTCACATTTGCAATATCAGAAGTAGCAATTTGTCAGTTTTGGCATCCTATTTATCATTAATATGTTTACTATGGACTCATATTAATGTCTTCAGATTGTTATTTGGCACAAATAAATCCCAGTGGCTCCTATGCACCTCAGAAAGGTGACCAGTAGGACCTTCTTTTAGCAGTGATCAGACAAAAATCAAACCCTTCTACCTCAGACTTTTGATTTTATTCTCCACTAGCTCTGTGCTTCTGCTTGTTTGCTCAGGTGAAGATCAGAAGCTCTTACTTCCACAATGGCAGCCAGTGGGAAAGAAGAAAACTTTGATTCAAGCGAATTCTTCTTGTGAGAAAAACGTTGGGAAGCTGAGGGATAAAATCCGACATGTCCAGCCCATCTGTGCAGCTGCACTCCACAGCTGCTAATGCAAGTCCCAGGGTGGATTAACAGATGTAAGCTGCTACCCTCCAACATGCAGGTCTTGTCCTTATGGGTCATTCAGCCGTGCAGCCTTGCACCAGCTGTACCACTTGCACCTGCGGTGGCTGTTTCTCAGGAATCCCACAGTGGTGTGCAGGAAACATTGGGATCCCTTGCACAACTTCTCCCCTTCTCTTTGGTATGGTCAAACCTGTAGCATTTTCAGGTTCAGACATTTTCTGCAGGACACCCCATCATGACCACTACCCCAAATCTGGCACAAAGCTTAATGAAACAATCCATCAGCCCTTCTGACTGCATGCTTTTTCAGCAGAGTGACTGAGAGAGTCTTGTCTCTTTGCCTTCACTTTTTTCAATACATACTGTGTGATGAAAACATATGAGCTCATTGGAATTTATAGACACATTTGGCAAACTTTATATATTTATTTGGGCTCTGAGATCATTTGGACAAGGCTGTCTCTCTCTCTAAGAATATGAATACTTTTCATTCTTAACTGCCACCTGTTAGAAATTTTACTGTGCATACTGTAATTGGTGCATACTACATGTGCAAGTCCTTTCCGAAATGCATTAGGTACTAATTAGAAAGTTTACACAGAGAATTGCCAAAGTCTATCCTCTAGAGAAAAAATATTGATGGGAATCGCAGTTCTGTACTTCATTCTTTTGCAAATAAATAGAGGGTTAATACATCAAGCTGCTTTTCCAATACTCCACTGCAACTCAGAGTAAAATTTTGCAGCGTTTTATAGTCAATTTACTCTCGTATAACCAAACCTCTAAATATGTGATTCACAATTCTGAAGGGCTCAGTATTAGAACGCCTGTCTCAGAGTAACACAGCACCACCAGATAGACATCAAAAAAACTTTGTTGCCAGAAATTATTTTCTTATGAAAATTTAATTCTATATTTTACACAGAAGTCTATATTCCTGGGTGTCTATTTGGTCCAAATTCAAACTCCTATCATTTGAAGCTTGACCACTGCTAATAGTCAATTTGTTCCTTCTAAAGGTTGCCTGCATTTCTTTTCAACTTTGGCACCAGGCTTTTAAACAATAAGAAACAAAGAAAATTGGTAGGCTGTCAGATTTAATAACAATAAGCTTCCCTGATACGCTATTATTTGTTTAGCTTTTGGAAAAGTTAAATATCAGAGCTACATATCTTAAACTATTCAGTGCTTTCCTAACCTACTGCAAAGCATATTTTAGTTGGCAAGACCTTATCTCAGAAGTGGTAACAAAAAGAACCAAACTTTGTCTAGCTCCATGTCACCCTGACAATTGGTCATAAGTCTCAAGAGGAAGGTGTCTGACCTCTATCATTTTAAATATGATCAAAGAAAACTGCCTTTTCTCAAAACCAAAAAATGTGAATGCAAAGTGTATTACTTTTGTGGTGCGTTGCTTCTCTCTTACATGAAAAAAATCCATATTTTTTACTTTTTTTGTTACTAACGACATTAAAACAAAAAATGTTAATTTCTTTAAAAGTTTTCAAAGAAAATAGTAATTATTTTCTAAGTACCTCTAACTGAAACATATAGCAGCATGATACAAAAGAAAACACATAGCAGCTTCTTTTTTCTACAGGATAAAGAATAAGAGCAATAGTTCTTTATTCTCAGAAGAAAAAAAAGCTCAAATTTAGATTCTTTATCTTGGTACAGATTAACAGATATCACTGTACAGATAGAGGTGCAAAATGAGTTCATTCTCAGTTGACTTAAAATAGACCTCAAACCCCATCCCAGGGCACCTGCAGATGCATTCAGACATGGAAGTGCCTGTGCTGAAGACAGTATTCTGTGTACAAAAAGCAAACAAGTGGCTATCCTGGGGTTTCCATCTTTTGCCATCTTTAGGACACACATTTCCACAGACCTGGATAGACTATTCTTTTCAGATTTTCTTTTCAGGTACCGAAAGAGGATAAAAATATTGAGAGGTTTAAGGTTACTATCATCTTCATTCATGCATGAAACAAAGTACTGTGTACTCTGGATCAAGATTCTTGTGAAAAATGCCCTGTCTCTGTTTTTAGCCAAGAAGTTCAAGAGGTGCTACATTTAATAATAAAGGAATGTCTAACTCTGTGGGCTCTGGGAAGGCTGCTTTTCTGAGACTTTACTAGGTTGTTTTTTGTTTACTTAAACTCCTAGAAGGCTTTCTGCTAATACTAAATCTAAATAATGTAAATATTCTCTTCTAAAACACCATCAAGATAGATGTTTTAAAATTCTTATGCATAAAATATTGGAAAGGAGCTCAATACCAAAGCAAGTTTAACACAGTCATTCTTTATCACAATATTTATCAACAATAGCAATTTTGGGGAAGTTCTTCAGATTCTTCAAGAAGCGCTTTCCAGGAAAAGTCTTTTCTGTTCAGCTTTTAAACAGGTCTTCTGTCACACACCCTGAACATAACTGATGGTTTTTGTATTTCTCATAGTTAGCATGCATTTTGATTTGACCCTAGATGACCACCAGTTTAGTTACTGAGACTGACAGGGGTTCCTAGTTTTTTGTAGATAAAACTGCTAGAAAAATGGGCAGCATCCTGCGTCCCACTGATAGCCAATGAGTGTTGCACTATTGACAGTGGTGCAGTAGGAAATAGGTAAGTGGATAAACTCACCTGTGAGGTCAAAGAGAGCTGGGTAACTCTATTGTGTCAAAATTAGCAGAAAGTAAGCTCCATCTACTCATGCATTCTTACAGCTTACTGTAGGTTGTTTTACCTCCACTGCAGAAAAAGGCTGAGTAAAATGACTGCTTTCTTTCAAAGTTGTGACGCAGACAGACACTCCTAACTGTAACCATGTAAACCATGTCAGTTCTTTCTGTTTTTCTGAGAGGATTGATATTCCAGAATTCATTAGCTCATGATCTTCAGACGCTCCTGGTGCTGGGTTATAGCACCAGCAGAAGAGACGTACTCAGCTGGCTAAACAGAAACACAAGTGGCAGGAGGGAGGAACTGAAGCCAGGGAACACATTGCACCATTACATACCCCTTCTCATTTGTTCTCACCTTACTTGTGAATTCCCAGCATAAAGCAAGTACAAGCCATGGCAAACTGACATAGCTGGACTACACTGGGGAACCTCTGAGCTCCTTGGTATCTCTCCACTCAGAGCACTGGGGTGGACTATTTTTAGATTTACTTTGTGCTCAGGCATGATGAAAAGCAGATTAAGATCTTTGCACCCTGACTTGTCACCTGATTACTTTGTTTCAATGTTCACCATATATATAAGATTTACGGGAAGAGAGCTTTTCAATGCAAAAAGTAGGCTGCAAGTAACTTCTAGAGTAAATTATCCATTGCATTATGGCACTAGTGCCTTTAAATGTGAAGAGCTAAAATGATGGCCCTAATCTGCTTTGACATTTAAGGGTGCTGTTCACTGATTTAACAAAAGAGTTCTAAATGGAGTGCAACTGTAATTTGCTCCAATATGCAGAAGTATTGTAAGACACATACATGGAAATTAAGGAAACATTATATGCATCCATGCATCTTAATTAATGCCAAAAAAACTGCCTGTAAATATGTAAAGGATAATGTTTGAAATGAAAGAGGAGAGACATTCTATTAGACAGTTAAAAAGTGTGTATAAAGATTAATTATCTGAGTTTTAGAGGGAAATATTTAGGTTAGACATTTGGAAATAATTTCTATTCCTAAGGAAAAATATTTGCCAAGAGATGTGACTGAGACAGCATCACTATATGTGTTCAAGAGTAGACAAGATGAAAACCATATGTATTTAATGCAGAAGGAAGTCCTGCAACAGGGCAGGGATAAACTATATGAATTAAGAGATCCTATCCAACTCATTAGACATAAATCTTGAAGGAACTAGCCCTGCAATCCTTACTTAAAGACATGGATGATTCCAGTGGGACCATGTCGATGAGCCAGAGCAAACAAATCAAGAACAAAATGTCCTCTAAGACTTAGAATTGTTTGTAAGAAACCACACTGACAACAGAAAAAAATAGGTAAACAAGCTGAGAAGCTTATTTATCAGAAATGCTTTTGAATTGGACAGAAAACCAATTTAACTCACATTTTCCACATCCATAGGCTTTTGGAAAACTTGAAGTCACGGTTTTTGTTTTTTTACATTTTGTCCTACCCATCACCTACTGCATATTCACAAAGCATTTTTAAGATCACCTTGACAGAAAGCAAACTTTATCAAGACTTTCAAATTTAGGCGTGAAATAATAATAATGTCGTTATTTACATTTGTGATCACTAAGTGGACTATTTTCTTGCTTCTCTGACCTGACTTTGAAAGTTGTGTGCAGATCTTCGTGGACAGAAAGCAAAGTCTCCAAATTCATCACCTCAGCAAAAAGGGTCATTCCTGGGCCATACAGAGTGAACAGATTTCCCCCATGACTCACATGGACTCCCTCACAGGACTACAGGTGCACTCTTATCCCACTTTTCCTATGGGAATGGCATGGACGACAGTGTTCAATGCACATTAAGGCCCAGCTGTATCAGAGTTACTGCTTCTGCTTGGTGCATGTGAAACTGTAAAGAGCCTGACTGTATGTAAGCACCTGCCCAACCAGGTTTTGTAAGTGATGTAGGTTACAACAAAGAACATGTGGACTTTTAAGAAACTGGCCTCAAGTGGGGATGATTGTAGGGAAGGTAAAAATAACATTTGATTCTCACAGGGACAAGTACTTCTTTAATGAATGTTTTGGGAGCCTAAAGATAGTTCCAATGCACACTAAATGACACATTTTATGAGACTCAAATTTTAGCTGGCAACATATTGCAAATCTTTACTGGCCTACCAAGTAGCTGAGATGTTCCTGAAAGGCAGCACAGGCCTCTACAGTACAGGATTAACATTCACAGAAAGGGATCTGCTTGTTCACAGACTTCCCCTGGATTTTCAGATTTACATACCTTCCACACTAGAGAGCTGCAGGCACTTCTACACCTCACTTCTCTGAATCATTCATTTTATGGAACCTTTCTACTTTCTCCAGTAAAAGTATGCAAAGCCAAGTGGATGATTTGCACCCTTTGCCAGGCCAAAAAGATGGTGTAATCTTTCTTTCTGCAAGTATGGCATCAGCTTTTAGAGCACAAGGAAAGACCAGAGAATGGCAGTCTTAGGATAAAGAGTGAAGTATATCATAAGATCCATATTTTAAAAAAAAGGCCATTACCTCTGAATTACAGGACTGGAAGTTGTTTTTGTTCTTTCACTTTCCTTCACACACACACTAACTCTAGCATTGTATTTGCAGAAAAATTTCCAGTTGAAGGCATCAGCTATACCAGAATCAGAACCAAAAGCAGGACTACTTTAAAGTCTGACTCACAGGGTGCTAATATCCCAAGAGAAAGACTGCTCGAATTCTTATTGGCTTAAGACACGCTTGTTTCTTTTGATAGGTATTGATCAATGCCTCCTATTGTTGCTTTTGACTCCCCAGCTGTCCACTTACATTGGGGACTGCATACGACAGCAGGCTGGAACAGCACCGAGACCTACCTCTCCCAAAGAAAATTAAAACGCTTCTCCATCTCTGTTACTGCAGTGTTCATCTGAACCTCCACTGCCTAACACATGTGCATTCAAAGACATTCTTTGAGACCTCTCATCCCAAGTCCTACAGCACACAAACTTTCAAGATAGTAGGTGCAGACAGAATAATGCCCAAGGATTTCAAAGTATCTACAAATGCACTGAATGGGTGAGAAGCAGACTGTATCAAGAGAAGGAAAAGAATCTGTCAAGCCCTGAAAAAGTGTGGAGCTGGAATCACAAGGATCGACTCCTACAGCTAAACCCTGAGTTTTTAGCACGGCAGAAGAAAAGGCAAATGGAGCCATAAAGAAGTGAGAATGCAATACAGCAATTCACAAGAACAACAGAGTTCCTAACAGAATTAGGAAAAAAAAGAACAAAGAAAAAAACCCACAATTTAATATGGCTGTGGATATCCCTCTCTTGTGCTTCAAACTGCTTAGTCTTTCACTACTTCAACACACTTAAAAGAGATTTCCACAATCTACTGCACCTGTAAGTAATGCCAGCTCCTTAACATGTGACATCCTTTTTAGTCATTGTTAGGGGGAAATGGAGTGGCCACTTTCATCCCTGCCACTGCACTTTTCCATAGTATTCAGGATAGGAACACACACTCTGTAAGGTTCTTTCAAGCACAGTGCATGTTGTCTCCTGGTAATGGCAAAATGGTTGTTGTCTTATTTATGAAAATGAGTACTGAGTGACTCAACATCTTTTATATGTAACAGCAGCAACCTTATGTCCCCAAAAGACACAACAGATGCTGTGCCATACACTGAAACTATACAGAGACCAAAGAATGGAGTAAGCAAATTCAAATGGACATTATTGATACAGGGGTCCCTAGTCTTGGTAAGGCTTATAGGGCCATATCATCCTCAAGTCCTTTCTATTAAAGCCTTTCTGTAGCCATAGAGGTAAGAAGTTGAATAGATGCTGCCATGGCTATGAAGCACATGGCAGAGCAAGCTATGTGTAATGTTTCTCACTGGTCTTTTATTTGCTCTGTAAAGTTACATGGGACACACACAGACTGACTAAATTCTGAAAGAGAATTGGTGGCAAAGGAGTTGGATACCATTTGGGGATCCAAGTTCAAGTTGCACTCCAGATCATTACCTACGTAGCTTGAGGTGCTGCTCTGAATTTTGCAGCACAAAGTCCCAAAGTACTTTCAGACTGAGAAATCAAACATAAAAGAAAACCTTAGACCTTGCCCTTGAGACTACTGATGGGGCTGATGCTGACACAAACACAGGTGCATCCTATGGCTGTTTGGTACTGGTAAAACCAGTAGTAAGACAGGGAAGGAGAAAAATAGCATGTAAGCTGTAAAGAACATGGCTTCAGTCTTGATTTTGTATCAAACCTTGCACAATACCATTGCAGAGCAAAGCTGCAGCAGAATACTCAACCAATATAAGTAAAATCTTGGCAGTTTATGCATACAAGTGCATTAAAATAGACTGAATCAAGGAATATTGTTTTCTCTTTTGAAGTTCCTTTTTTGGGGTTTTTTTGTTGTTGTTTTTTGTTGTGTTTTTTTTTTAATTGAACAGGCTAAGAATGCTGCACTTACAAAACTCTTGGGAATATGACAGCGTGCTGGCTTCACTTAAGCAAGCTGCAGGAGGACATTTCTAAAACACACAAGCCAAGAAAGGGCATGGTAGGTTGCCATTCCCTCAGACATTACAACAAAGTTTATTTATGCAGAATCAAAGGAAATGTCAGTGGAGAGCACAACAATGAAAATGATGACTGAGCTTGACTTCTGACCTTTCTGTTTTTTCTGTCTCTGACCTCTCCACTTTAACAAAGTTCAAACTCAGCCTATGGTATGGCAACAGGCCTTCATCCTGCAACATTCTGAGTGGACTCAGCATTCTGAGGTACTGCTGGGCTGTGTTAAGCAGATTATATGATCAAATCCTGATTTAGGTAACATCTGTGATAGAAAGATGTCCAAGTTGTTAGTCATTAGCTGCTGAAAAGGAGGAATTGTTATTACTATTATCCCCTTTTTATGTCAAGCTGATGGTGTCTTGTTTCTCAAACCTGTTAATCGTCTGTTGTCATATAAGAAACTCTGTGACTTTAAGCAGATATCATGGTGCTGACCCAACTTGTCTGTGCTTTCAAAACAGTGTGAATACCTTACTTAGAAGGTAAAAATATTTTTGCTTGGCCAACCTATGTTTAACATTAGAGGTTGACAGTAAGCATGCATTCAAATTTGGAACACAAAATAGCAAACACACTGCTTTAGACAGTAGTGCCAAGTATGAAATCACAATGAATGAATAACTTCTATTATACCTGCAGGAACAGATAATTCACATCATGAGTATATGCCAAGAAGGGGAAAAGGTGCTTGCCACAAATATAATATTTTGAGTACATTGAAATGCTATATACTAGAGAAACCTTTAAAAGCAGCACTGAATTTGATGCAAAAATAAAAGTATTAGGTGCACACAAACAATCTGTGGTATGTGTGGTAAAACACATCAGCATGAGACAAACAGTACATCAGATGAATTACTTTGCAAACACAGTTTTACCATATTGTCTCCAAAAGTACTATGTGTGAAAGAAAACAGAAATGGTCATTGGCTATCTTTTTGCATACATCAGGACAGTGACTTTCAGTGTACTCCACAAAAGCAATGGGGCTACTAATGATTAGCACTTTAAACACATGCAAACACGTGTTGTGATCCCATACTATTCTTCACGCCAACAGCAGTTAACTCATAACTTCATCTACTTGTGTTCCAGAAGCTTCACTGGGACTACTGATGGAAATGAAAATTCAACAGGGCAAGTAAGAAGTTACAGAGTTCAACTGTTGCTTGCTCAAGTTAATGCAACTTCATAAATGTAAGGAAAGAACATTTTAGTAAGCAGTAACAGTTAAAAATAATTTGTCTACTTAACCCTCACAGTTTGTTTAAGAAAATGAAATCACTGTCTTAGAGTCTGCTTTACTCTGAAATAAACAAAATTCACTTACCATGTATTCCATGTTGGAAGCAGGTGGGAAGACTTTGCCTCTGACTTGATTATGATAATCAAGAATGGCAATCATGTCATTCTGTGAAATGTAGCGCTTCCGCCTGGCTTTGGGAATTTTCGCAGAGTCCAGATGAGCTGCCAAAGCTGTCTCAATGTCAGTGAAATTATTGTCTGACAGGAGTAGGTCAGTGGAGTTGGGTAACACTAACGCACTTGTTTCACAGAGAATGCAAAATAAGAAAGCACAACTGATTGCAGCAATTACTGTCATTTTGATGCCAAAGGAGAAAGATAGGCCACAGAGGTACTCTGCTTTAAGTCAGGGCGGTAGAAAATGATCTGTAGAAAATAAGATGGCAAAGATGTGATTCTGTATATATGGGTAGCAAAATGAACTGGCAGGCTGTGATCAGAAAAACAATTCTGTCAGTTCAATCATAAAAACAATACAGTCAGAACACATGTTCCTGAGCAATTTTCAATAACCATACTAAGTGATAATAGGTTCTTACTACAAACACACTAAGTGAAGTATCATTACACCATCATGATCAGAGCTAGCAATATTCCTGGAATAGTGACAGTGCTCTCACACCAGACCAGTCCACAAACCACACTATAAATCTTAAATGGGGAGACTGCAAGAAACCTCATAGAATGTTTTCCACATAAAATGCAAAATACATCCTAGGCTATGCCTGTCAAATATGCATGTACTGTTTTGGCACACTGTGGCACAGATAAACTAGTAGGCAAAAAACACATAAAGCATGAAAGCAGGACATCTTAGAATAAGC
Organism: Mesitornis unicolor; assembly: GCF_000695765.1. Taxonomy (NCBI): domain Eukaryota; kingdom Metazoa; phylum Chordata; class Aves; order Mesitornithiformes; family Mesitornithidae; genus Mesitornis; species Mesitornis unicolor. The sequence goes on from NW_010167365.1 coordinate 11,905, forward strand.
ATTCAAATCTTAACTTCAGCAAAATGTGATGAGCACTGATAAAACTGCATGCAAAGCAAACTTATTTAGCTGAATGGCTTACCTCTGGATAATATCAAGAAAAAAAAAGAACAGTCTATTGTTCTCCCAGTATATATAGCACTCCCCTAAATGATGATATGACCCTTTGTGAAGGAGTGTCTCTTACTACAAACCCCAAAGAGCAAAACTCTGCTGGTTTTAAAGCTTCTGGCCACAGGAGCTGCTAACAGCTTTTATATGTTACAGTCTGCATGAGCCAAAACAGGCAGTTTCTCCAAAGGTCTCTGCTTAGCCAAAACGAGAGGGGAGGAGTTCTGCAGAGCACACAGGCAGCGATTGGGTGGCATCCCTGGAGTGTAGGTGGTTTGGATATTCAGTCACACCCCCAGTTTCTATAGTACAAAGAGGCAACATGCAAGACTCTTTTTTCTGTACTTCCTACCTTTTTTTTTCCCTCCTCCTCGTTTGGTTTTTTGCCCTCATTGCACGAGCATCATGGCTTGGCAAACGTTATTTCGCGCAGCTCTTCGAGCACCCAAGGAGCAGCACGAAGCGCAGAGTTTGCAAACTGCTTGTCCCCCCCAGTCACAGGAAACGGAACCAATGCAACGCCGTCCGCCCTGTCCCGTCCCTGCTCGGGGGGCAGTCCGCCTAAGCCGTGCCTGGCAGAGGGAGGGCGGGCGAACGGCGGGGTGGGGTTG
>NW_010167365.1:12657-33751 GCF_000695765.1 Mesitornis unicolor
GCCCAGCGCCGCGGGTACCCGGGGAGCTGCTCCTCCCTCTCCTCCGGCCTGCACCCCCAGTTTGCCCCCCCCACCCGTTTCCTCCTCCTCCCTGGCCTGCTCACCATCAGAGGCACCGGCACACGGGACAAGACTGCAGGCAGGTTGTGGCTACCAATATCAGTTACCTGAACGCCTGCCATGAGAAACGACGAGAGCAGCAGCACCGAAAGATTTCTCCAGTGCCTACGAGACATCTGTTTCGCATTAACCAGTATATAGCTGGGATTATTCAGGCACAGAATGGTTCAGCCACTCACACAGCAGAGCTAAGGGCATAACACTGAGACCATGACGAAAGCTAGCAGAGGGAAGTGGCAGCAGCAGTCAGCAGTTGTGTGCTGAGGACAGGGAATGGGAGCAGCACAATGTCAGGCTGATCCCCCACCAGGCTTGGCCACCTGAGGCAACCCATAAAATTAGACCCTTAAAAATGTAATTGCAATATTTTTCAATGTCATAAAGGAGCAAGGAGAGAGAAATACAACCAGTTTGATATTACACCAAAACTTACTGAGTGCTTAAAAGTTTCAGTAGCTCTATTAGAGAACCAATATGGGAATTAAGTATTAAGGAAGTGAAGTCCAGTAGTTAGAGCACAGGGCTGGAAGCCAACACTCACGCTCTTTTTTTGGCTCTGCTGCTCACTCGCTGTGTGGCCTAACCCAAGCCATTTAATCTCTCTGCAATCTCTACAATGGTATAATAGTCTTTTACAGACATGCTAGAAGGCTCAGATAACTAATGTTTGGTAATGTACTTTGTGATGAAAGATGTTAAGTCTAAGGCCTCATCACTAGTTCTATTACGATATGTATTCCCTGCCTGTCCAAAACTGTTGCTTACAGCACAGCTGCAGGTATCCTTTAACATGATTATACAGGAAACTTTAACACACCATTTGTCTTTGCAGGACTAGATGTTGGATGATTTGTTTCATCCACTTTTCTTTCTTCTGAAATGAAGCACACATTTGTTTATCTTAATGTCAAGAACTATCCTCCCATTGTTTGAATACAACGGGAAGACTTCTCAGCTCCTTTGAATTGCCGCAGGTCCTTTGATTTCATCTCAGCTGCAATAAGTTTTCAAAGGGAAGACACCAGCTTAACATCTCAGGAAGTTCAGAGGGTAGATTTTATTAGTTAGTCACATTTTAGATTGCTATAATTATTTCCTCATACTCACCCTGTGGCATTACTTGCAGGCTGTTATGACATAGGTAGGGTTCTACACAGAACAGCTAGGGTATAAAAGCCAATGTAGTAAAATAGGCATAATGTTCACAGCTGTAAAATTGAGCTGTACTTCCCTAAGATCAGACTAGTTCATGTGATTTCTTTTCTTTCCATTGCTTGTGGTTATTGCCTAATTGTTTGGTTCCATGTCTAACAGGCAATCAGTGTAACTACTCATCTAAATGTAAAAAAAAAGTTTATGTGCAATAGTAACAAGAACAATAACTAAAAATATATTGTGAACATGAAAGGCTTTAGAGCGTGAGAATGCCTTGACCCAAACTTATTGTACTGATAAGTTCTCAAATAAAAAGCAATGGCAAATAGTCAAAGAGCAATAGTAACTCTCAAGCTTGACAACTAAAGTATCTCAGACAATCACATGCATGTGTTAATTCAGTTTTCTTCTGAAAGAAATGAGTCAATGACCTGACATGCAGTGAAAATTAGCAAGCATGACCAATGAAGCCACACTAAAGTCCTCATGAAGGTCCACGCCAAGGAGAGGAATGGATAAAATGAGGAAGAATGAAGAAAAGAATCATCAAAGATGTTTGCAAGCTCCTAAGGAGAAACATGGGAAGTGGATGGAACCATCTGCAATATACGCAAAAAGAACTATTTCCCAACTCTTCAACTCACTCAGAAAAGCCAGAGAGAGAACAATCAGACAAGCGACAAAAGATGATTACAGGCCAGAGAGAGACATTAGTGAGACTATGAAATGAGTCAAAATATCTGTAAACCTAATTAAGAACAGAATGTGCCAGCTGAGATGGCCACAACACGGTTACTGAGCAGCCTGGAAAAAAAAAAGGCAATAATTCTTGTACTTAATGTCAGCAAATGTTACCAATGAAGAAAGTTATACAGTCAAGAATGAGAAAGAATGTAGAAGAAACTAAGAAAGAAAAGTAACTCAGTTTATCTTCTGAAAGACTCAATTCTAGGAAATTAAATAGATTTTAAGGTTTGACTAGAAAATATGTATTTTTTCATAGGAACGGTGTTCACAGACAGGAAAAAAGCAGAAATGGCAATATAATTAGCTGTTACATATTAGCATAAGACCTAGGTTTTATCTGAGAGATAGGTTGTGCAGAGGCACAGGTCAAAGAAAACAGGATATGAGTTTATGAAATACACCATCCTTCTCTTCATTGCACAATAAAAATGATGACTCGCAACACTCGTGGTTCTTCTGCCATGTATTCCTTGGATTCAGAATATAAACCCTGATCTTCTTATCATCCATTACTCAACAAAGTAGCATGAATTTTATCATTTTGACTGACATTTATTTAAGTAAATGAATTATGACTGTATATAAATTGAATTATCATCATTTAAGAGCTATCTAAGCTCCCCAAAAAATAATGGCAGCTGGGGAACAGTGGAGCCTAGAAACAATTTCATCTTACCAAGGTAGTTTTTTCATTGCCCAGACATAGACCTCTAGTTTCATTTAAGATGCCCAAAAATTTCAGATGTCTGCTTCACAGATATGGCATGGGACTTAAGAAGATCTGTGTCTTTTTGAAGTACAGCAGGTGACTAGATAAGACCTCAAGTTGCATCAGACACCCATCATGGCAGGTTGCTTGAATAACTCTTCCAACATCATTGACTGTACTTACCATATCTGGGGGCTTAAACACTCAGTTCATACATAGACACTAATTTCGGTGTCTTCATCCTTAACTAAATCTTTTCCGATATATCAACATATACTTGTTCCAAATTCCACCCAGAAATCAAACCTTTAGACAAAGAAGATAGAACAAGTACAATAGGGACAGCCATATTCTCAGTATTGAATGTTTTTCCTGAATTTTCAAACAAGTTTAAAATATAACTTCCATCAAGCTCAAACATTAATATTCTTAATATACTATGAAGCCAATGGCACAGGATTGAGTGGCAACAGTACCAAAATTCACATATGGAAGGCTCATGAAACAATTTGCTCAGGTTTGTCTATTGTTAGTGAAAATATATCAACAGACTAGAGAAGAATTAGTAGAAAATGAGGAACAATTATTTGTAATGGGAGAAAATGCTAATTACATGTAACAAGAACTCTGCTTTGCCAAGAAATTACTGCTGAGTACAGTGGGTACTAAAGACCTGTGCCAGACATAATATAACATTTCTTAGAAATGAGGTAAGTAACACACTTTGAAGCACTGATAAAACTGGTATTCTTCTCACTAATACCTCAGCAGAAGCCACTGGCCACAGAGAAGAGAAGCAAAATAGCTAAGAATTTGTGCGACTAAGAGTACTTGTCATATTAAGCATACATTTTCCAGACTTTCTTTTGATTACTGTGTCACATTTCACTATTCTGGGCATCGCTATGGTGTTCTTTTAGGAATCTTATCATTAAGAGCATAATGAAAACATATGAATGCATCAGTTCTTAACTTCTTTGGATAGATAAATTATAAAACAAAATCTCCCTAACCATCAGTGTAGTGTCTGCAGTGCTTGTGTTGTGGGCTCATCATAACCAAACCTCAGCATTTTTTTGGTTCTCTCATAGCTCCTTGATAATGTAGTCCCTTTTTATGATGCTTCAAGCATATTTATAATTGAAGATGCAGTTGAAAAATCCAGTGTATACCAATGCTAAAAAAGGCAATATTTCTTATTCCAACTGCAGAAGTTCATGTTTCATTTCTGCTGGACTGAAACATACTTTTTAGAAATTTGAAGAATACTGAAGTAAAAAAAATTAATATTTGGGTGGGTGTTCAACATCTGTCAACTGCAAGTCAGGTCCTGATTCTAGCACTGTGTCATTTTCAACACTGCTAATATTTCTTTTCTTATTTGAAAGATACGTAGCAACTTGGCATCACTTTTGAAGAATGGGTGTATATATTCTGCAGTATTTTTCCTGACCTTTAGAGGATTCATCTTCCTTCATATGCAACTTCGAGAAAAAGAACCTTCTAAAAGATGTTTGACCTGAATATGCCCAAATAAACTTTGCTTAAGGAAATTAAATTTAAACCTGAAGAAGTTTCTAAATATTTACTTTTAAGTCAATATGGTTTTTTGACCAGTTCACTGTATTTGAAGCAGAAAATGTAACATCAATTTCTGGATGAGCTGCTGACCTTCTTTATGACTCTGGGCAATACAGTTTACTGCTCACAACCAGGCAAGTGTCCAAATCTGTCTCTCTAAATGCCTTCCTGTCTTTCCTTTATCTCATCTATTTGTGCTAAACAGACAACCTTTTAAGGCCCAGGGTAGAATATAGTATTGTGTAAATACTGCAATTTTTAACTCTTTTTTTCCTTGTGATGGAAGTCTGCTTGGATCTCTCACAGCTTCAAAACCTTTTTAATTTTATCTTGCTAACTTGCTCAGCATTATAAGGAAGACACTCTGACACAAGTTTCCAACAGACCACCATATAAGGAAATGAAGAAAGAAACAGTTTCTCAAAACATGAAAGATTAAATGGTGAGTTATTAAATGCCTAATAGGTAATAAGCTAAACATTTCAATCCAGTGAAGAATCCCCAGAAATGCAGCAGAAAACTTAAGCATGGATTTAATTTCTTCATAAGGATGAATAAATCAACTTAAAAATAAAAAAATGTACACGTAAGTATTTTATATACCTATGTGTACTGTTGGGCCAGAATTAAGAAGAGCATTTACTATTCCAGAAGAGTGAAATGGCGTAAGTCAGTTGTCGGACTGTACTACAGATATTTTAGGAAAACAGGACTCCTGGAGATAAAGAGATTTTTGAAAGATATTGGTTTCCTGTGAAAACTCAAAGAGAGGATGAAACATTCCAAACATTCACAACAGATTTGAGACAGTTGAGTTAAACATGCAATTTTGAAGTTTTATGGAATACCGAATTCAAGACTGTATTGTAATAAGAATCAGAGACCCAAAGTGAGAATGAGATTGCTAGGAGAATGTGATGTTAACACAAATGATAACCACTAAAATAAGCCTAACTGAAGCTAACAGACACAATAGTCCTCAGAGCAGTTTCTGGGCTCTTCTAGATCTTCTGGCATCTTCTAATATCTCTGGTGACTTCTAGGAAGTCTTCTAAGAACAATGAAGTGAGTGATGTTCCCAGGAAAGAGTAACTACTCCACAATTTTTCTTCTAACAAATCTAGTGGTTTCTAAGTACTTCTGACAGCTATTTATTGCCAAAAGGTGCATGCATCTTTTATCTTCAGCTGTCTTCTTATTTGGGAGTGTCAAGCAGCCAACTAGTGCTAGGAAGAGACCCATATAACTGTCAGGCCCTGACTGCAGCTCACAGAACAGAAATTTGTGCAGCTGGATGAGTAGAGGGAGGCTGGTAACTGAAGACAATGGGGCACTGGTAGCAACCTTAGGGCATTGTCCCTAGCCCTATCTGGATCAGCTGCCTTGACCAAGGCAGAGGTCTGAAGGGAGGATGTGGTCGTCCACATCCCAGCCTACAGGCTGACATTATGGAAGACTGTGTCCTCAATTGCAGGAGCCATGGTCTGGTCAAGGAGTCATGTCACCACATTAAGGAGATGTGTGACAATAAGCAGACTACACAGCATCTGGGTAGATGACAGAGACCCAGCAGAGATGAGAGGCTGAACCCCAGCTGCACAGAAGGAGGGGAAGCCCTACTACATTTGGCTGATTGGAAGTGGAGAAGGTGAAGAAGGTTGGAAAAAATGACAGACAGGCTGGAGGAATGGGCCAACAAGAACTAAGTAAGGGCAAATGCCAAATCCTTCAGCTGGGAAAAAACCCTTGATACAAGTTTGTCCTAATGAGATGCTGGCAGGGAGCAGCTATGTGGAATAGGACTGGGGCTTTGGTAGACAAAATTAATATGAGTCAGTAGTATGTCCTTGCATCAAAGGCTGACAGCTTCCTGGGATGTATTAGCAGAAGCAATAATTCACTTTTACTTGACAGTTTTTTAGACAGCTACGAGAATACTGTAGTGCATCCAGTTTCCACAGACTGATTGTTTCCACACACACACCCCACCCAATACAAGAAAGACACCAATAAGCTGGAGTGACTTCAGCAGAGGGTCACCAAGATGATCAGGGGCTGAAGCATTTGCCCTGAGAAGAGGTGAAGAGTAGGTCTTGTTCAGCCTGGAGGACAGAAGGCTTTGAGGAAGACCCGATAGCAGTCTGGAAGAACCTATGACAAGGTCACTAAGCAGATGGAGCCAGTATCTTCAGAGTAGTGCCCAGCAGAAGAAAAAAAATAAAATAAATTGAAACAAGAGGTTCAGTTGAAATATATTAAGAAGTTTTTCTGTCATGTGAAGAGTCGAGCAACGGAACAGGTTGCCCAGAGAGTTTGGACAATCCCTATGCTTGGGAACTTTTAAGACCCCTGCTTTGTGACTCCTTCCAACCTGAGTTATTCTGTGGTTGCAGAACAAAGCCAGATTATTTTCTTGGAAGAAAAGCAATAAAATACTACTGTAGGCTGGACCTGTAAAGCATAAACCCCCAGGAATATCCAGAATCAAGTCAAAAGTGACATCTTCAAAAAGACTATCAGACAAAAACAAAGTGAAACAGGAGTCAGCTCTTCTTTTTAAGAAATAACAAAGACTACATATAGTATGGAAGCAAGTATAGCCATAAACTGTGTACTTCTTTTGGACAGAAGTTTTATTTTGGAAAAACTAGACTGCACTTGGAAAGCAGTAAGGTTAAAAATGCTCTGTGCATGAAGACAGCATTTACAATACTGGACAGAACTAAATGCAGGATCAACCGAGATCATTTCTTCTGCATCAGTCTAGAATTATTGCAGAGATATTTATCTCCCAGGATTAGAAAAACCCTTTGATTAAGCCTTTATTTGTTATTAGTGAGATCCACAGTAACAGACTACTGCTATATATGATTTTTTTTAAAAAAAAACACATCCTGGAACACAGGTATAATTTTGTCATTTCTGAAGAAGATGATTCCTACTTACTAAATGAAAAGGTAAATAAAATCTTACAAAAACTTAAGAAATGCTTAGAATTGTTTCATACCTACATGACAGGTTTATAATAAAAAATCAGGAAGATAGGGAGCAAAAAGTGTGGTTAAAGGCAAGTAAAACCGATTAAATGTAGCAAGTGAAAAGTCAAAAGAACAAGTGACATAGAAGAAATTCTACAAAAACGTCAATGTTAAACTTTTGTACAATCTCAGAAAAATACTTCACAATGAAGAAATATTTGTTTAAGCACATGATAAAGAAAATTTAGACTAGGAATCAGTGTGGAATGGTAGCATCTCTCTGACCATTTATCAGCAGTCCTGGTTAAGAGGGGAGATACCAGACAACTGGAGGCTTGCCAATGTGATGCCCATCTACAAGAAGGGTTGAAAGAAGGATCCAGGGAACTACAGGCCCGTCAGCCTGACCTTAGTACCAGGGAAGATTATGGAGCAGTTCATCTTGAGTGCAGTCACACAACACGAATGGGACAACCAGGGGATCAGACCCAGCCAGCATAGGTTCATGAAAGGCAGGTCCTGCTTGGCTAACCTGATCTCCTTCTATGACCAAGTGACCTCCCTAGTAGATGAGGGGAAGGCTGTGGATATTGTTTACCTGGATGTTAGTCTTTGACACTGCCTCCCACAACATTCTTCTGGAGAAGCTGGCAGCTCATGGCTTAGACAAGAGTACTCTTTGCTGGGTTAAACTCTGACTGAACAGCCAGAGACTTACAATGAACAGAGTTAAATCCAGTTGGCAGCCCATCACAAGTGTTGTTCCCAGGGGCTCAGTGTTTGGGCCAATATTTTTTATCAATGATCTGGATGAGAGGATTGAGTTACCCCCTCAGTAAGTTTGCAGATGACACCAAATTGGCCGGGAGTGTTGATCTGCTCAAGGGTAGGAAGGCTCTGCAGAGGGATCTGGATAGGCTGGATCAATGGGCCGAGGTCAATTGTATGAGGTTTAAGAAGGTCAAGTGCTGGGTCCTGCACTTCATTCACAACTACCGCATGCAATGGGGATGAGTGGCTGAAAAGCTGCTTGGCAGAGAGGACTCTGGGGGTACTGCCCAACAGTCGACTGAACATGAGCTAGCAGTGTGCCCAGGTGACCAAGAAAGCCAGTGGTATCCTGGCTTGCATTGGAAATAGTGTGGCCAGCAGGACTAGAGAATTGATCATGCCCCTGCACTCGGCACCGATGAGGCTGCACCTTGTATAGTGTTTTCAGTTTTGGGCTTCTCACTACAAGAGGGACATTGAGATGCTGGAGTGTGTCCAGAGAACAGCAGCAAAACTGGTAAAGTGTCTGGAGCACAAGTCTTATGAGGAGCAGCTGAAAGAACTGGGATTACTTAATCTGGAGAAAAGGAGACAGAGGGAAGACCTTTTTCTCTCTACAAATACATGAAAGGAGGTTGTAGAGAGGTGGGGGTTGATCCCTTCTCCCAAGCAGCAAGCAATAGGACAAGAGGAAATGGCCTCAAGTTGCCTCAGGGGAGGTTTAGGATATTAGGAGGAATTTCTTTAATGAAAGAGTGGTCTAGCATTGGAACAGGCTGCCCAGAGAAGTGGTGAAGCCACCATTGCTAGAGGTGTTCAAAAAATGTGAAGATGTGGTGCTTCAGGACGTGATTTAGTGGCAATGGTGGTGTTAGGTTGACAATCAGACTTGATTATCTTAGAAGTCTTTTCCAACCTTAATGATTCTATTATTCTGAGTCTATTATTCTTGGAAGATTTTCCTTCAGGATGTATGGTCATAAGGCACTAACTTGGCTTATGTGTTCTGTAACTAAAGACTATTGTGTTCCAAATCCTTCCTTTTTCATCTTCCATGTCCATGCAGCTGCTTTCACCACACTTATATATTGACAACCTTCCATTTCTGAGCTGACTTAAAGTGCAGTCTTCCAGCGGTGGAACAAACTCATCCTCAGAAAGGAAGGGAGAGCAAGGTCCCTGACTTTACCCTTTAAGAAAAACATTCATTGCTAGTGCTGTTACTGACACTCACTATTAGTGTTTGTTTTGCTAAGTGAAGGTCAAAGATACTGACTTTGTCTGACTTTGAACTTCATCTCAACTTTATTATATATGACACTAGAACCCAGGGGAAAGAAGCCCCTATCTACAGAAGGCTTCTGCCCATTTTAGGAAGAGCTTGTTAAGTCTCTTTATACTTAGGTCAAGTTACTCTGATTTCTAACATGTTTTCATGTTTTGGTTCCCAAAACTTTTGAATAGCCTGCTATGCTATGCTTTAGACTGAGTAAAATTATTTTTCCACAGTTTGGTATAGTTTAGCTTGGTCTATAGGCAAAGTAGTCAAATGACATTAAAAACCATTCATTTGAACCACTCTGAATTTAAAACACTACTCTCATTTACTAGTTGTCAGTAAGAAAACAGGCTACTTTTCCATCTACAATCATATTCTGTGAGGTTGCCATCCAGAAGACTTTTTTATAGAGGAAAATGCAACTCTACAGGTTTGGTTTGAGTCGTGTGACTATAATTTACCGTGGTGTGCATGAAACAAAGATGGTGAGAAATGTGAACACTTATATTTAACAGAATACCCTATACCCAGTGATAAAGAGCAGATAAACTGGGTAAGGAAGGATTAGTAATAAAAAAGTTTTTTTATTTTTTGTCCACTTCTGAGGTGATATTTTTCCTTCTTCAGTCATTCTTGCATAAGGACCAGATAAGCAATGACAGGCCTTTCAGATGAGGAATTGCCCTTCATACATATGTAAAGGATAGATGTCTGCAGCTTGGGCTCTGTGCACTTTTCCCTTTTTCTTTCACCTGCTTCCCTACAGTTCAACAGTCATTGTGGAGTGAAAAATATAACAATGTTCAGCAAGGTATCAGATTTACATGAGAAGAAACATAAGTCCCATATCCCTATTTTTCTGCTTATGGTTATATGTTGTCTTCTGTTAGGAAATGCTGTTGTAAGCATTTCAAGCAAGTCCAACCCTAATGACCTGGAAAGAAAGAGGAAGCCATTAGCATGCGACATACATTTGATGTTGGTTACCTCAGAAATTTTTGTCTTACATTAATTTGTTCCTAAGTGTTGACATTTTTGGTGCAGAAACCCCAGTCACTTTGGATCAAAAAGTAAATCAACTTCTTTCATTTGTTTCATATTTTCTATATAAACCGAAACATGCAGCCCATGGACCAAATGTGGTTCACAAAATGTTTTCTTAAACAATATTTGAAAGCCCTTACTTTCAACAAAGAGGTAGAAAGTACACCGTGTAAAAAGCAAGCAACGTGCAATAAAGCATTTGAACTAAGAGTCCTTTCATATTAAAGAACTTTCACATCTGTTTCTATGTTTCTTATAAAAACTGATAGAAGAAATAAAGCCCAGTCCTGTGATCTGCTTGGAAAACTGCAATGAACTAGCTCCATTTTAGACAAGGCAGGTGTGACTCACTGGCTCCTAGAAAGTTTGCAGCATCTTGATGTGAACATTCATTAGAGAAGAAAGATAAATGACACTTTTTAGTTGCCAGTGAGCCACTAACTGCAAGGACTCCGGAGAAACTCTTGCCTTATGAGGCAGACAGGATGGGTAAAAGACACTTCCTTTTGACTGAATAGAAATGGTGGCAACAGTTTTATCAAGCCTGATTCTGAATTAAAATCTTGGTCTTGCTCAAAGGTGTATTTTTTATTGTTGACTTGTTACAACTAAAAGTGTTTATTGCTTGGGGCTAAAAGATTTGAAAAGAAATGCATTTCAATTATTTATATGACCTAAATTAAAAATATTGTCACTGGAAGGGTAACTCTTGCTGCTTCATTTTGAGATCACCTCTGTCATCAGTAGTTTTCCCCTAAACACATCTGCATTCAATTTGGAAAAAAGCTGGCAAAGACTAAAGGAGACACCTTCAACTCATGTCAATCTTCTATGTCCTGTTAGATTATTTACACTTTTATGAGTACAGGCAATGCAATGGCCTCTTTGACCTCAAGCAAAGATCTCTGACAAAGATCTCTGGTAATACAACTAGACAAAATATTTTAAAAAAGGGGAATGGTGGTGTTGAGTTTGTTTTTACAGCGGGTTTGCCAAGTGATGCAAATGCAAATTGGAATTCCACACTCTGTATTAACAAGAGACAGAGCACAATATTATTCTTTGATGCCCTTCTGAGTGGTTTTTTCCAACTGTACACAACAATGCTGATCTTTTGGTAAGAAAATTACATTCCTTTCTTGATCAAAGTTTATAAAATATAATAAATTGTAAAATAAAATTAATTCTGATGTTAAAATCCTTTAATTTAGTAAAACAAAGCCATTGTTTTATCTGACATTTTGATATAATGCTAATCAGAGTGATATCACAAAATTATCTTAAGCACTTTCATAAATTACTAGGTTCAGCTAAAGTGGAGGTAGGAACAGCTCATATGAAATCAATTAAGTTCCACTGATTACAGCAGGGTTTCATTTGGCCTCTGTTTGGATGGTTACTGTGTGTGTTCTTTTTATTAATTTGGTAATAACTATTTTATCATGCATAATGACCCTAATCTAGGAAGATTATAAAGTCTTTTATAAACTATATACAAGAATAGTTTCTCTCAGCACTGAGAAGCCACCACTCTTACTTTAGTCATCCTCCTGTTGGGATTTTTGGCCCCTGAATTCAGGCACTTCTACTGACTGAGATACCCTAGGCTTTTAATCACCGACACTCCATGTATTAAAGAACACAGTAATGTAAAAAAACATGGAAGAGCATGTTTAGACTGCCTAAGCAAGGCTGGAAGTTATGTTGGCATATTAAATAACTGAAGTAATTTCATCCATATATAACAACAGCTTCCATTTGTACCTGGGGCTACACCTTGAACTTCCTAGATTACGACAGCCGTAATCCTTTAATGAGCTAACCTTATACACGTTTTATGTCTTACAGAACATCTTTTCTCTTCTGAAAGAAAAATTAGTGCAAGTATTTCCTGAATGCTAGAAAAAATAACTGATAATTACTGATGCTGAATTTAAAGAATCAGTGATGCTGTGACCTGCTGAGAGGCACCACTTGCTCTTCTTGTACTCACAGTGAAAGCTAAAGCCATAGGCACCATTCATGATCTCAAAATGTTCTAACACAGCTCCAAGGCTAGCTGAAATTCTGACTTAATTTGTACCTATATAAAAAAAAATTGTTGGTTTCTCATCTACTTTCACCCTCAAGAGATGTTTAGATTGGGAAAGAACTCTGAAATTAGGATTATATGATCTATCCCAACAGATATTAATAACTGCAATCTATATTTCCACCAAAGTCTTTGGAAAGGAGAGTCCCAGATCAGAAAATTTCACCTTAAAAATGTTTTACAAGTTGACTGTACTAGTTCTTCAAAATGTACAAAAGTGATGGATCACAGTCAGTGCCAATACAGTAGATAGAAGACAAAGGCTTTCATTAAGCAAATTTCATGCTCTACATTAACTGAGAGGGACTTCCAGTAATAGATGATGTATCACAGACTGAACTATTTTGCCTTACTGCAATAGTACAAAACAGATCTGGCCAACAGGAGTGAAAGAAAGTTTTCAGAGGAATAGAAATTATGCCTCTTGTTCAGTCTTATGAGTCATCTTAATGGGTGTGTTCTTAATATTTTAACCCTTCAGACAAATTTTTTTGACTGTGATTTTTTTTGCATTTTTAGTTAACTGACCATCAAAGATGACTACGTCACCTGAGTTGCACTGAAAATTAGTGAGGCTAAAACTCCTAAGTCAGATCCCAGTATAAAGCGTAGCAACTAGATCTGCCAGAAGGTCAGCTATTGGTCAACAGTTACTTGCAGATGCAAACTTCAGACACAAGTAGGAAGATGAGCATCTTATTTTCATTAGACTGCTAAACTGAAGTACAAACCTGACAATTCATCACCATTATCTTGAACTGATTTTTCATCTCTTTGTGTCAAAGCCAGCTGTGCCCCTGTCAGCACAAAATACTTTCAGTGGAACACAGCAGAAAAAGAAGCCAAAATGAATAAACAAAAAAACCCCAACATACTAAAAACTAGAGCATTTCCTGTAAATCAGTGGGGGAAATATAAGAAGGCTGAATTCAAGTATCCAAGTTAGAATACAACTGAAACATCCAGGAAAATACCTCCACTCTTCTGCAGAGCACAATGTGATCTTTAATGACTACATTTAGTCAAAAGCTCAGTTTCAATATTTTTAGGAAAATCTGATCCTCCAAAATGATGCTGGGTCAGTGATTCATTACAAGAACAACTGCAACTAGCTAAATAACTATTTTGTGTTCTATTTAATCTTCCTTTGAACCTTTTTTTCGTGCCTGTGCACTTTCTTTAACAGTGAAAAAGCATTATACCAGAAGTTACATGGTGACCATACAGGTTCCTTTAGTTATTTTAAACTCTAGGGTTAAAAGTTACTGAGCAGCTTATTTCAGAGTCAAGGGCCTTATGTCTCCACAAATAGGCACAACACTGGTAGATTGTGCTGTGTCAGCTTAAAGATGGCACATTTAAGGATGTCTCAGGATGAGTGAAAACACTGCTGATGGGAATGATTAAGCTCTGACTGCTGTGTTTATAATCACTGTACTGTGCCATCAGTAAATTGTGCCATAAATATAGTGACACAGAAAATGAGATTTTATGGGTATTTTTCTTACAAACTTTTCCATTCTATAGCATAATTTGAAATTATTTTCATATTAAAAAAAAACATTTCTAGATATTCAGCATAATTTTATAAGGCTATAAAAATAAAAAAGCTGCAAGATAGGTACAGAACGGGATGGCCTGGCAACAATGCAAAAACTTACGTAGTAAGAATGCAAAACCTTATTTCTTTCTTTGCATTTTTAGTGTTCTACATTAAGAAAATAATCTGTACAAGCAAACACAGACTACTCCAATATGTGCTCTAACATCTTAGCTTCCAAGACATGAAAAAAGTCCAATTTTCACAGAATAGTCTTCAATCAACTCAAAGATTAAAAAGAGTGAAAACATGGTACTCTAACCCACATACAAATAGTGTCTTCCCAGTACAGGCCTCAGTCTTTATCAGTCAGGTTCTGAGCTTGCATCCACCTCCACCCTGTGGAGCAGTTCATCAGCCAGGGTAAATTAGCAGTTCCAAAAGATTTTCACAAAAACTACTGCTGCTGTCCCACAGTCCTACTCGTAAGACATTATCGCAAAATTGGTTACTTTCTCAGTGTATCCACTGGCAGCAGAATTTTGCTCTAAGAACAGAGAAGACTGTATGTTAATGATGTAATCAGGGGAACACTGAAGTCAAAGGATGTCTGTTCTTAAATGTGACCATAGTTTCATTCCAGGTATTTATGGTAAGTCAAGATATTATACAGGACAAAGAAGATGGAGGCCATTCATTCCCTTGTTCATGCTCAAATTAACTCAATTTCTTTCTCTCAAAATTTTTAAAGACACTTATCAGCCCTGAAAAGACAGAAGCCGCAATCACTGCAAGTCTTAGATCCCTGCAACAAAAGATTTGCTAGTTAAATCTCTCAGAAAGTCACTCAATATTTGCAAGACTGTTTAGTGCAATGCTGTAAATGCTGGTACACAGAATGGTGTACTTGTCCATAAAGTAAATGCACACAACTGTCCAGAAATCCTTGCCAGCTTTATATATTGCCAAGAGAGATGCACTTCAACAGATCATCATTCATATTAGCAGCTGGACAAATGAAAGCAGTGTGACGCATTAACTGGCTTAAGGAGAAGCACCAACATTTTACTAAGATTAACTGGAAGTACCCCTTGTCATTTCATCCTAAAATGTTTCTAAATAGGTAAATTAAACTTATAAAAGGGCATCAACAAGCTGAAATAGAGATAAATATAATTTATGTCACACCAAATATTGCACTGAAAATTATTCTTTTGTTCTTTCATATTTTTATCTCTCTTTGAACTGGATGAAACCAGAGACTTTCACCAAGCTCATCAGTTTGCCTTTTTGAATTTCAGTGCTGTTGCTCTCACACCTGAGTTAGCATCATTAAGAGAGAAGTCTTTTTGATCTTGTTTTGGCCCTTAATTGCCACTTCAAAAACCAAAAAATACCTAAGATAGTTCAAACACACTCTGTAATAATCTTAGCACATATGTTTATTAAAATCTGAAAAAACATTTATCCTAAACCAATAGCAGCACTTGGAACCACATTCAGAAGTAAATTACATCAGCAGTAAGTAGACTAAAATGTTGGGAAATGATGGTACTATACTAACATTGCCAGGTGACAACTGGTAGGAGGTTTAGTATGTTCAATCTCTATCTACAAGGAGAGCCTGAGTGGCAAAGGTAGTCTGAAGTGGACATTTCCAAAGCTGGGTATCACTGTGACACAAATTACATTTAGTTTTATGCTGAATGATATTTGATGCTGAATATTTTAAATACTAAAGTTCCTTATTTAAAATTAACTACTAAAACTCAGGGAATTATTATGGAAGAAACATTTCCTATCAATATGTGGGTATTTTTACCTGGTCCATTTTTATGGTTGTTCATTTGCTATAGTGAGATCATCATAAAATTGCCACCTCGTACCAACATTAGCTCTGTACAAAAGAAACTACTGGTTGTCACTGCCACTGTCAAAGATCACATCTCAAGTGAATTTTATCATTATTCTATGACTTACAGTGTGCATATAGCAAGCAATAATAGCCAAAGCCAGGAATGCCACAATCATTAATCTGTGGGAAATGCATCCTCAAACTGAGATTGTATTAATCAAACAGTGCATGAATCTTCTGAGTGAACCAGAAACCTATTTCTAAGGATTCTTTCTGCAATTCATGTTTTCATTTCAAGTATGCTTTCCTCAAAAGTTTGTTCTTTACAGTCATTTTCAGTTAAGGTGTTCTGACATTATTGCTTTCTAAAATTGTAAGGAAAATGCAGACTTTGAGAAGTTTCTTTAACAACAACTAGAAGACGGTTCACATATCCCTGGGACTTATGCTACTAATGTTCATTTCCTAATATTTCTCTTCAGAGGAAAATCGATTTACGTAGGACCTATAGATTTAAATCCTTTCAAATTAAGAAAAAATCATACAGGAATATAAAATTGTTCATATTTGCAATTAATTAGCAGAAATACTGAGTTTATACAGTTTAGCAGGAAATACTATGGTAAAATGATACCATCCCAAATTTTTAAGGTGTAACTTTACTGCAAAAGACAGTATGAGACTCTATGCTTATTAAATATCAATTACTTCTTCATCAAGCACACTACTTTCCTAAGCAAAAATACTGTCTCTGACTGGCACTCTAGATACTGCCTAGATTCTAGATGGACTCTTCATTTTATACTGGTTTTCTTCCAGTATAATCATTGGTAATGAAAATTCTTAAATGAAATTAAATTATTAGAGGCACTTTTGTACCACTTCAGTTTTGTTGTAGGAAAGCAAGGCATAAATCTTAGATTTTCTTTAGAACATGTCCAAATTGCTGCTGCTTCTAATGACATGAAATAAGATCCTCACAATCTCAAATTTGGGAAGGAAAATGTAGAAATGAACATGTGGCTTTATCTTTCCTATGTTTCTGACTCTGGAGAAAATAAAATGTAGCAAAATGTTATTTTTGTCAATAAACCAAGTAGAAATGATTTAAAATCCAAACACAGGAATCAGACCTATGACTAAGGCACCAGTTTTAAACTCAAAGTATTATAGTATTTTAATTAAAACTTTATTACTTTTTTGCTATTTGTCATCTGCACCAGATGCAACATTTTCCTGGGCAATGGTCCAAAAACATGGGAGAGAAACCCCACTAAGAACTAATCCTATCATCACCATCTTTTACGCACCTCACTAAATTCTGCCAGAAGAACAAGATACATCTCTTTGACCATAAAAATTTAAAGCTTAAAATATTATTTTCCCACAAGGGAAGGATGAATGAGAAAGAACTTCATATGTCATATCAATATATCAACATGGGATAGTTATATCACCCAATTTCAGTGTTTGCTTTATATATCTATCCTAAGAGCTTAGAAGGCGGTTTATAAAAGGCTCTTTGCCCTGACTTTACTTGCTAGTCAATGAAGAGACAATAGCTTTTTAGAAAAGGAATCTAGTTCATCACCAGTGATTTGCGAGGGAACCTTTGTGACATCCCCCATGTCCTCATTCTTCTGAATCTCCTAGTATATTCCATACAGATAGACAAGAAGCATAGTCAGAACCCTGAGTTTTAGGAAAGGAAATTTCCAGCTCTTGAAGTAGTTAGTCAATAGGAACCCTGGGAAACAGTAATCAGGGACAAAGGAACAGAACAGAGCTGGCAGTTCTTTAAGGATGCTTTCCATAGAGCACAAGAACTCTTGATTCCCAGCTGTAAGAAATTAAGCAAGGAAGGGAAGAGACCAGCATGGCTGAGTCAAGACGTACTGGCCAAACTAAAAGGCAAGAATATTAGAGAATATTCAGCTCTATTATTAGAGCTGAATCCTGCTAAGAACTCTTTGCATTGGCCCATTTCTTCTTAGTCTGCTACTTTGCTTTTCTACATTTTTGTTATCTTAGATTAATCCAAAAGAGCCTTTTTCAAGAACAGTTCTTACTGGGCTTTCACTAGAGGGTTTATTTTAGCCAGTACTAAAAGATGAGGTATTTGCATACACAAAAAAAATTTAGCTTCAAACACTGTTTCTTTTGTATTTCATAACTACCTTACCCTTTTTGTATGAGATCATAGGCATAAGTATTTTGGTATATCGCATTACATTAAAGTATTGCTGTTATTCTATATCCCTTTGGCACCTAATGTTAAATAACATAAAAGTAATTGACTTGAGACGACACACAACACTTGGATTACCAAGGTGAGTAAGAGAAAGAATTGCGAATGAGTATAAGACTTTGGTAGCATTTTTTGTCCTCTGGATAATGTTGTGGAAAGATTATATCCACATGAAAGAAATACATTATTAATGTTTTTGCCTTCACTGTTCATTGATGGGATCATTATTTAAATCCTGAGTACTAGAACTATGAAAAACCTCCTGTACCGTAACCTAGGTTATGAGAAGCCTATGACACAGAGCTCAAATGGCAAATTCTACCTTCTCTGTCATTCTTTAGAGCACTTTGGAGAACTATGTCCCAGGAGCATTTGGCTGTTTTGGCCATCTGGTGGCAATCTTATGGAATTATAGGCTAAGGAGGGGAAAGTAGGAAGCAAAATGGGCCCAAACTTTTTCCATGTAAATCTCAAACGCTTCTGAAAAGTCTCTGCTTTAAAAAGAAAAACAACAACAACAACAAATCAGTTCTGTTGCAAACTGCAGACTAGTGCAGGCAGGAAAGATGATTTTGTCCAAGGTTGTCATCTTCTGCCAAACAAGAAAGACAACTGAAAATATTTGGAATGCATTTCTAGGGCTTTAATGGTAGAGTTTGGGTTTTGATCTGTATTTGTATGAACTAGACTAGTGGATAAAGAAGATAAAGGTATCAGATCTTCAGTCCAAGATTGCCTCAAGGGCTGACTGATTTCCAGACGTCTAGCTAAGGGATCATGCAACATTTTCTCTTCACACATGATTTTCCCCTTTCTCTTCTAAAAAGTTTGTTATTTTTTTTTTAATAAGGAAAAGGGAAGTTGTAATATTTTGAATTTTATTTGGAAATAAAATAGGG
Organism: Mesitornis unicolor; assembly: GCF_000695765.1. Taxonomy (NCBI): domain Eukaryota; kingdom Metazoa; phylum Chordata; class Aves; order Mesitornithiformes; family Mesitornithidae; genus Mesitornis; species Mesitornis unicolor. The sequence goes on from NW_010167365.1 coordinate 31,676, forward strand.
TATCCCAGGTTTATGTATATTTGATTTGGCTCCATACTGGCAAGGGCACAAGCATTTTCATTGTGCACAGCATTAGCCACTCCAGAAACATTATGAAAGTAGTTCTTTGGAGTCCAGGTAGCCATCACTGTACAATGTGACCCACTGAGGGATTTGGCAGCAGCTAGAGAATTAACCTTGGGCCTGCCACCAGACCTGATCTCAAAGTCGACCTCTATAAAAGCGCTGTGAAGAACTCCAAGAAATGTCTGACTTTGTAAAATAAAGCTAAGAAATATTCTCCTTTGATTTGATGCAGGCCATTTCTTTTTTTTTTTTTTCATTCTAGGCCCTTATACTACCACCCATCACATCAAAATTTGGGCTCATATATGGACAGAGCACATATACCACATGCCAAGGCCTTCTGAAATGAAATAAAAGCTGCAAATATTTGCATGGTTACACCTTTCTTTATTTATTGGTATTCTAATAACCAACTGTAAGATGGAATTTTATAGATTGCCCCTTACTGAAACTCTCCTTTGGGGGAATTTAACTCCTCTGTAATGCTCCTCTGCACTTGGGGCCGCTCTGAAAAATTCTGCCAAATCATATATCACATTTAGTCCATAGCCTATCCCAAATATGAGCATCACAGTTTCTGCCTGGAATAAGGTTTTCTGCATGCTGACTGGCAGACCCACAGCAATGAAGACTGGATTCAGGAGGGAACTGATGTGTCTCTCCATTTAGCATGGCCCTGGCCAGGGCACATTTTATTTCCCTGATTTTACAGAAGACCTGCAGGAACAGCTATCCTACCTTCCCTCTACAATCCCATACACATCCCATACTCACCTGCACTTCTATCCTCTGTGATACTAGCTTTTCTTATGCTCACAACATCCTCCATCATGGGTTCATCACTGCACAGGATGTCCCCCATGCTGATTTTCCTTCTGGTAGATTCTCATTCTTCTCTCTGAGCACTCAAAGAGTGCTTTTAGCAAAGAAAGTGATCTCTCTTTGGAGTGCAGCTTCAGGATTTAGCACAGTATGGGAGAGATTTACAAGCTGACTTAAAATTTGACCCAGCAATGTGCTCTGTGCTTTTAGTTCCCAGGAGCCCTGTTGGATCATATTTTTGAATTGTAGCTCAGGAGTCAAACTCAAAAGTAACTTAATATTTAGCTCTCCTAGACACCTTTAAAACTCCTAGTCTTAAAGCTAGGCTAGTTGCTAAAAATATATATGGGTTTTAAAAAGTTTGAGAGTAGCTGTACAAGCTGTTGTCAACAAGCCCATTACAACTAATTGAATTGCATCTTAAAGCTAACTCTGTAAGGTGTCTTTCACCCTTCATGCTTTTCTCTCCACAAATCTGTGCTGCTTCAAAATGAGAACACACACTGGATATTTCTTTTGTAACGTTTGGCTGTCCATCAGTGGGAGCAACATTAGGTGTAAATCACAAAAGCACTTGTTCCAATTTAAATATTATTTTTGTACTGGGTCTGAGACTATTCACTCATATATCAGCTGTTCCCATGCAGACCAGCACAAGAACATCTGTATGAAAACAATCTGTTTATTTTATTACATGTCCCAAAGTTGTACTTGTGAAAGCATACAGCAACACTGGGAAAAGGAGAATCCTTCTTATTTCTTTGAATTCACGTATGTGACTTCTTAGATTGGTGAAACAAAGCCTGCCTAATCAGCTCACACTGACATTTTGTTCATGTGTTGTTTCAAAGCAAAGCAAACAAAAGAGAGTCTAAGGACAATAACATCCCATTTCTCAGTATTACCAGGCCCAGGAAAAATCTGCAGCTAACTAAACACTCTATCTAATGAACTGCTTTTATAATTTGCAATTATTTTTATATGATTAAGCAGGTTGGTTGCTTTCCCTTTTTGTTTTGTTGGGGTTTTTTTTGATGTAGCAACATTTGAGTTTTATTTGAATAGCTAAGAGAAATTTTACTTAGGACGTATGTTTAAAAATATTAACTTCGGTGTTCTATTTATTGCTGATACATTCACAGTTAAATAACTGATAAACTGTATCACAGAATCACAGAATCTCAGGAG